>NC_083276.1:101505649-101781000 GCF_963506605.1 Zootoca vivipara
TTCAGGCATACAGGTTCCTTGTCCGCCCGTCCGCCCCCCCAGCATTCCTGTGCTTACACAATGTCAATGTCATCAAAATGCTGGCTCTTGCTTTCTTGATATTTAATCCAAATTTCCCCTTCCTACAGAAAACCTAATAAGTAAAAATTAACCTGTTATACACCCGCAGTCATCTCTTCCGGTGGTCTTCATTACTTCACCATTACTTCTATTTCTTCCTCAGCCTTGGGCACAATATTTTGCCTCTGGTTGCCTCCAAAAATGAGTGAAAGAGACCTCTTTCTACTTATCACTGCATGCTGAGGGCATGCCCAGATTCTGCGTGTGTGCAGGCATGAGAGAGAGAATAAGTTAATCATTGTCATAATATACAGTGGTACCTCGGTTTATGAACACAATTGGTTCCGGAAGTCTGTTCATAAACTGAAGCGTTCATAAACTGAAGCGAACTTTCCCATTGAAAGTAATGGAAAGTGGATTAATCCGTTCCAGGGGTACTTAAACTGAAGCGTTCATAAACTGAAGCGAACTTTCCCATTGAAAGTAATGGAAAGTGGATTAATCCGTTCCAGACGGGTCCGCAGAGTACTTAAACTGAAGTGTTCATAAACTGAAGCATGGGTGTAATTGGTTCCGGAAGTCTGTTCATAAACTGAAGCGTTCATAAACTGAAGCGAACTTTCCCATTGAAAGTAATGGAAAATGAATTAATCCGTTCCAGATGGGTCCACGGTGTTCATAAACTGAAAATTCATAAACCGAGGTGTTCATAAACCGAGGTTCCACTGTACCAGATTTTCTCAAACCAGATTTTCAGCAGACCATATTTTCTATTATAGAAGAAGAATGGTGAGATCTTGTTTTTCTTACACGTTTTGGCTGCGGTCAGCCAAAGTGTGATGGGGAAGCACCACACAAGTTTTTCCAGAGTCGCTGCTAGATACTAAGTGAGCCCCATGTTGGGCTAGAGCGCTGGGAGGGAAGAAGAGGAGGAAGCTGCTCTCAGGAGCGCTGTGCTGTGGGGGCCATCCTGGATCCAGCTACTCTAAGACCCAGGAAGCCCAAGAACTTTGCTTTCCCAGGATTCTTCTCTCTAAGTTCCCTAGCTCAGGCAGGAAAGTAGTTGGCAGAGGCTGTAACATCACCCATCACTCAGGGAGATCCACAGAAGGACTCCCATTGTCTCCGCAGCTGGCTCTGATTGGACTGACATCAGGCTTGGGGAACCTTTGGCCCTTCAGATGTTGCCGAACTACAACCCTTATGAGCTGCAACAACCCTGACCTTTATTCTCCATTAGCGAACATACTGGATAGCACCCTAACTCATTTATTGGTGCCTGAGCTTGTGCGGGTAAGAAAACTGTTTCCCCCCCCCCTTGCTGTTTCATTCCAAACATGAATTTCATCTTACGTTCCCATGACAAGAGAATATGCTTCGTCCTTTTACATCTAAGCTCATAGGATATTTTTAGATATATTGCACACTATAATTGTCTTGATGTGCTGTTTGATGTATTGTGCTGTTGCCTTTAGCTGCATTGAGGAAAGGCAGGATATAGATAATTTAAATAAACAAACAGGGACAAATAAAAAAATTAAACTAGCTCAGTGCTACAGCTTCACAACCTCTCACAGCAGGCAGTACAATACCCTCTGCTATTTGTGCTTTGGTACAAGTTGTTATGGCCCTTAGGCAGTGGAAGCTGATACACTAGAGCAAATTGGGCCCTACCAACCTTAACTGGCCTTCAGTCAGCCTCACCTGCCTGTCCTCTTAGTAGCAACCAGTCCAATGGGTGGCAGTGCCTGCCAGCTCCCTCTTCCATAGCTTTCATGCTGCCCTTGTAGAACTCAGCAGGGAGGAAGAGAGTGGTGGTGAGAAAAGTTGGAGATAATTGGCTGTGCCTATCGTTGGCTCTTGTTTCACCTCTGATGTTGCTCTCCCTGTCTTCCACCCTGCCAGTCCAATAAGCACTACTCACCACTGCCCTTAGGATGTAGAAAGCAGAAGCAATTTGCCCCCCAGCCCAGGAGGTATCTATGACCAACATAAGGCCATCATTGAAAAAGAACCCCACTTAAGGCTCTGTTTAAAAATAATAATTCAGAGCTCCCAGCAAATTTGCAGGGAGCTTTTGCTGAACATTTGACATTTAAACTATTCTGTGCATTGGCAGCTTCTGATCCTTTGCCACATTTTGATGAGTACAAATCATGAAATGCATATTTTCGAGCAACTGGCTTGAAAGATGATATATGTTTGATGGATTTGCTCTAGGCTGAAAATCATTTTTTGTGAGCTTTGTTTGAACTATCCATTTTCAAATTGGAAGGAAATAGGTTGGGAATTGCTGTGATGTGTACAATATATTTAAAAGCATGCTTGTTAGGAAAGATTTGGAACAAGCCTTTTTTAGGATAAGAAGGGGGAGAAACCCATTCAGAAACTCTGTTGACATCTGGTAAAGCCTTGTTAAAACCCCTAAAATAAATTTACGGACACACACACACACACACACACACACACACACACACACGATTTTATACCTATTGCTTCCAGATATACTGACTCAGAGCAAGCTGATCCTTCCAGCTCAGTATTGTCTACACCGACTTGCAGAGGCTTTCCAGATTTTCAAATGGAGATGCCACCAGTTGAGCGTGGGACCTTCTGCATGCGGCTGAGAAGGAAGCAGAGAGTGAGGGTTCGCAAGTGATGCCCCCTGTGAGCATCCATTCTCCATTCTTACAAAGTTAATCACATGGAGAAAGGAAGACTTGAAGGGGGCACCTCTCCCTCCCTCCCTGTTATGTACTGCTGATTGGTCTGCAGGAGCCACCCAATCCAGCTCCGGGTAGAAGTGAATCAGCAACCTGATTGGCCTGCAGGAGCAGCCAATCAGGCTGCTGGCAGAAGTCAATCCGCAACCTGATTGGCCCACAGGTGCAGCCCTGAAGTAGCCAATCACGCAAGGCCGATTGTGTAAATAATGTGTATAAGCAGACGTTTTGGGGAAAGAGCTATTCTTCTCTTCTTCTTCTATTGCTACTACAAGCCGAATAAAGATCATGAAATTCACTCTGGATTCCGAGTATATTTCTCCCTCCCTCCCTCCCTCCCTCCCTCCCCACGAACTTTGTCCACATGAACAATAAATGAAAACATGTGATAAGACACAGCAGAAACAGATCTATGCATGCTGTGTGATTGGAATTGACAACATGCAGTGCTTTTTTCTTTAAAAATGATTAGGGGATACTCTCATTTTGAGCACGCGTGGCGCTGTGGGTTAAACCACAGAGCCTAGGGCTTTCCAATCAGAAGGTTGGCGGTTTGAATCCCCGCGACGGGGTGAGCTCCCATTGCTCGGTCCCTGCTCCTGCCAACCTAGCTGTTCGAAAGTACGTCAAAGTGCAAGTAGATAAATAGGTACCGCTCCGGCGGGAAGGTCAACGGCGTTTCCGTGCACTGCTCTGGTTCGCCAGAAGCGGCTTAGTCATGCTGGCCACATGACCTGGAAGCTGTACGCCGGCTCCCTCGGCCAATAACGTGAGATGAGCGCCGCAACCCCAGAGTCGGTCACGGCTGGACCTAATGGTCAGGGGTCCCTTTACCTTTACCTCATTTTGAGTATTTTGAGAATTTTATAGTTCAAATCAGGGAAAATAAACACAGTAAATGGATAAAAGTACAAAGAACATGCATTACCTCATATTACACAGCTGACAGTTCACAGTAACTTCCACACATTAAACGCTCTCTTCCGTCTGAGACTCAGGAAACACCGTGACAGGAAATGAATGAGGCCGCCATTGGGGTAGCAACGGAACTGGCGATTCACCGTGCTAGAGAAGAAACTTTTTTTAAAAAAAAAGTTTCTTCTCCCCTTAGATTCACAGAACGTTTAGGGGTACACGTACCCCTACGTCCCCCCAGAAAAAAGCACTGGATCCATGCATAGCATTTGGGGACTTATCCATACTAACCTTTCCTCCACAAAGTCCTTGTTTTAGACCTGTGTGCCGAAGTGCCCTTCCCCACCCCCCTCCGAAGCTTTCCCTGTGGAAACTCGCTCTTTAAAGATGGATAGGAGCAAACAGCAAAATGCAGAAGACCCGAGTGTTCAGCTATGGAACTTTAACTTGTGGAGCTGTGCTTGGAAAGAGCAGGGCAAAAGGTGTGTGGATATGCCAGTGTTTTGGGGCCCTCTGAGATAATGGATCTCTGCATCCCAGCCCGCCCACTATGCAGCCTTGCCTCCAAACAATCTGTGGTGCAAAAGGCTGTTGCTGGAACCCTGCAGGCTGGTAGAATCACAGAATCAAAGAATTGTAGAGTTGGAAGGGACCCTGAGGATCATCTAGTCCAACTCCCTGCAGTTCAGGAATATGCAACCGTCCTATACAGGATTGAACCTGCAATACAGGGATCGAACCTGCAATTTTGGCGTTATTGGCTCCATGCTAACCAACTGAGCTATCCGGGCTTTAAAGTAGGAAAGGGTGGTGCACAAACTGACTTGATGGGACTTGGTGAAAAGCGAAGTTAAGAAGCATTAACTTCAGGAGGAAATTCATATATATATATATATATATATATATATATATCGTGGGATTGAAGGAAATAACAGATGGTAAATTGGTATAGATTAAATAGGAAGGAAAAAGAAAGTGTAAGGAAAGGATGAAAAACATGACATAAAAATAATCTACATTTCTTTAATAAAAAAACACCCAACAGCAGAAGGTGGACATATTAGAGAAACAGCAGGAAAGAGAGAGAGACAGAAGGTACTGTGAAGCCCAGAACAGGAAATATTAAAAAGATAAAATTGTTGGCTCAGGAGCAGCATGGGAGTGGGGGAGAGAAAATACAAAGTGTTTTGATATTATTATTTTTTTAACTTGGAGGATAATATGAAAAGAGCACAAGAAACAAACAATGCTTTGGATATTTCTACCTGCACGGTGTTAGGTTTCCTTTCTTTAGTCTTTTTCAACCCTGTTTGTGTGGGTGGGTGAATCCATTGTTCAAATATTGAGCCTGATCCAACCACCGTTTAAAAGCCCATTGATTTCGGTTGGAGGTAGCTATGTTCATGTACATAAATCCCATTGAAATGAATAGGCTTTACAGTGCTTCATCTGATGACGTAACCAGGGACATCTTGACTTCTTTGTCACTCAAGCCCAGCTCAGCCATTTTATGACTTGATTGACCCTGCATGCACTGTGAATCTTACCTATCGCACGATGATGAACTATCATTTTCATCATAACAGTTTCATCCAGCATCTCTATTATGATCTGTATAATGCAGACCTTCCCTTTACTGGTACCCCAGCAGCAGCCCTACTGTCAAGGGCCCACATGGCTAAAATTAACTGGCCCCTGAACAGTTCAAATCCTCCATTGCATTTGCAAACTTTACAGAGAAGAGAAGGAAGGAAGAAGCTTGCAGTAGTTCCTAAGGATACAAGTCCTGGCAATCCTCTTGACCTCCCCCGTTCTCTCACTACAGATTTTGGATTTTCAAAACAAAACACACAGTTAGTTTGTTTCCATTTATTAACTGCATCCCATAAAGTAGCTCAAAGAGATTTCGCAGCAAAACATGAATCAGAGAAACAATTAAAAACAATCCCCTATATGCAAACAATGTAATGGCAATTTGATATAGTTTTCAAATTGCAACAGGAAGGGACAAGAAGGAGGCAGGCTTTGTGACATTAGATGTTTGAGGTTTGTTTTAAAAAAGTTTCCTTTTACTCGCTTCTTATATAATTGCAGTCAATTTATTCCATCGTAGGAAGACTGATCCTACAGGTGTGCCCAAATGTGTTTAGCTGCCTCAACATTATACAAGGTAAAGGTAAAGGAACCCCTGACCATTAGGTCCAGTCATGACCAGCTCTGGGGTTGCGCGCTCATCTCGCATTATTGGCCGAGGGAGCCAGCGTATAGCTTCCAGGTCATGTGGCCAGCATGACAAAGCCGCTTCTGGCGAACCAGAGCAGCACATGGAAACGCTGTTTACCTTCCCACTGTAGCGGTTCCTATTTATCTACTTGCACTTCGACATGCTTTCGAACTGCTAGGTTGGCAGGAGCTGGGACCAAGCAACGGGAGCTCACCCCGTCACAGGGATTCGAACCGCTGACCTTCTGATCAGCAAGCCCTAGGCTCAGTGGTTTAACCCACAGCACCACCTGGGTACACTGGGTACACCTGGGTACACTGGGTATACAAGGTAGACTGCATTATATTTCTCATAGGGTTCCTGTGGCCGGTTTGGTCAATGGTCCTTGGCCAGTTCCAGCTCATCTATTTCCCTCAGGTGGATCAGGGAGGATGGCAGATTTGCATGCGCTCCCCCAAGTCAGCTTCTCACTCACCCTCTGCCACTGAGCCATTTGGAAGCACTGCCACTGCTTTGCTGCTTCAGCAAAGTGATCCGTGGTCTGATAATCACTGGGTTGCCCAAGCCTTGCCACAGAGACCTCGTGCCCTGCTGCCACTTCACCATGCTCAATGTTGTTTTAAGCTTCACTTTGAAAGGGCAAAATCAAAAGGATCCAAAAGTCAGTGCATGGGGCTTGGTGCAGGGTAGCAAGAATTCTGTCTCGGGAGGGGGCAGGGGCGTACCCAGGATCAAAACTGGGGGGGGGGGCAAGCCATGGTCATTCAGGTTGTGACATTTCAGCACGGAAAAGGCAAATGAAACCAAAATTTTAAGAAAATTATATATAATTATAGCAGTGCTTTATTACGGTAGTTATTACAATTATTTGCTTGGAAAAAAAATTAATTTCTATTCTAGTTACATGTCTTATACTAATATCATTTTTCTTGGGTTTGAAGAAAACTTGTTCAAAACTTTCGTTTCAATCCAGTCCTGATTTTCCTTGAAGAATTTCTGATGGACGCTCATCAAACACAACCCAGTCAGTCTGTCCACTCCCACTGTACTTCTGAGCCAGGTCTTTACCATTTAAAATTTAATTTCCTACAGAAATTACTTAACCTACCCTTTTGGAACCAATTTCTTATATTCATTTAGGCAGCCTCAATGTCTTCTAAATGTAAATAAGAAGGTAAACTAATAGCGGGTGGCTCAGTTTAGTGACGTGGAACTCACTAGACCCCTCTAGGAGATTCCCTCTTCTCTCTGCTAGAGCCCGCTGGGGACCTCTCCCTCCCTTGAATCCCAATGGCTGGCTGACATAGATTCCTCTACCAGTCGCTAGGTGGCTCTAGATACTGCTCGGTTTTTACACCATTTCAGTGTGGTAAACAACTGATTATTCGCCATCACCCTACCTAATTTTGTTTCGTTTCATCACTTTATAACCCCCCTTTTTTGCTTCGGGGGGCAGCTACCCCCCTGCCCCTCAATGGGTACGCCCATGGGAGGGGGAGGGATATCTTGTGCTTGCCTTGCATTTGGTAGTCATGCTTTTTGGGAAACAATAGTACTGAACTGTGGAGGAAGCACCATGAGCCTTGGGACTTAAACAGCATTTAACGTTGCCCTTGGTGGGAATGTTGCAAATCTTTGTGCTGTGCATCTTCACCACGAGGCCACACAGCACATAATACAACTCAGGCATTTTGCTACACCGTGCTATACAACGCTACACTTTTTTGCATATCCATCTTGTGCCTGAACAGGCGAAAGGATCAAACAGTGTGATACTAAAAGGCATTGCCTAAATACAAAAAGACAAAACAAATATGTGGCATAAATCAACTTTCCCTCAGTCTCTGGCAATTTCTCTGATTCTCAAAATGAGGTTTATTTGCAACTTGTAAATTTTTGCCACTTTTAAAATGCTATTTTGTTTTTATTGCTTATAACTTCGGCTTTGGCAGAATCCCAGAAACCTTTCCATTTTGAAAAGTTTAGCATGTTATTAATAGCCAAGTAATAACGAATTGGAAGATTATAATTCATGGGTTGTTCAGAGTCCTGTCAATGTTTTACTCTTTTAAAAACAACAACAAAGAAGTGCTATAGTGCTTTCTACCTGTGGGCAATTGTGACACCTAAAGCTATGTCTATATAATTTATTACTCTTCAGGAGATTAAATCTTTATTACAATAATGGGCTTTTAAGGACATGCCTGTAAGTGTTCTAGGATTCCACAGGTGCTCTTCATGAATGCAAAACAAAGGTGTCTATTAAGAAACAACACACACTTGAAAACAGGATTAGAACATAACAAAGCAAGCTATAGTGTCACTTTAAAGCAAATCCTTGACTGGACGTGTTAGGTCTGTTTGTTTTAATGAATGCTTCCAGATCTAAGAAGAAAATGCAATAATGTTTTTGCAAGCCTGCCACATTTATAGTTTTTTTCTGATCCCTTGAATATGTGTCTATGTCCACCACAAATCATCATGGGAATGTAACATACCTGAATAAAGTCATGCAACATTCATGACCCCATAGACACATTTAAGGTTTTCCATTTGTTTTTATCTTCACTTTCTTACATCTTAAGATAACTCAGAAGTAATTTCCAGCTCAATTATCCTTCATAGATAATGTACTAGTTGATAATCTTCTGGTACTGAACTTAGGGTACTTGTGCCTCTGAAGCTTGTTCCTACTTTTGCACCTCACTGTACTTTTTTCTGAACGCGCTAAAAATATTTATTGTTTAGGTAACCCTATCCAGACATGTAGAAGCTGTTGCATGCTTCCAGGGGTTCCCAACAAAATTTTCTCGAGGATCCCTCATCGAGCCACTATTGTGACAAGGACCCCCATTAATTCCTAATCCTAAAATTAAAAAGTGAGAGCCAAATTAAGAGTCTTTTTATATTTTATATTTATATGTTTTTTACAGTTCTTCCTCTTCATCTGTAGGCCTTTGTCGTTTTAATGAACCACTTTTTAACCAACGGTCCATTTTTAACTACGCGAACTGTAGCTTCCGCGAAAAACAACGCTTTGTTTACAAACACTACTGTTTTGCAAAGAGGCAGCACGCGCCAGGGAGGGGAATGGAGAAGACAGGGTACCTGCGCAGTAGTGCACAAATGAAGCCGACGCGCGCAAAGCATCTTGGGGAGGTGAGCGTTTAGAATGCGCGCGCTGCCTCTTTGCAAAACAGTAGTGTTTGTAAAGCGCCACCTAACGGCATACAGCAGAACTACTGCCTCTATCTAATTCTAGTTTTGCGCTAGACTCTGCTCATGCAGGAAGCGGCCAAAACAAAAAATCTGTTATCATACGAAATATATTTAATATATTTTTTATTCTAATAGCATATTGCGGACCCCTCTGGCATAGCTCGCGGACCCCTGGGGGTCCCCGGACCACCTGTTGGGAACCACTGCATGCTTCAATCTGGTTTTAGCATTTTGGTGATTTTAATGCTTTCCAGTGCTACTGTCTCTTTCTCCTTCTCTTCTGCCAGCCCCTCGGTGTTGTGACGTGGGGTTCGTGATTTCAGCTCTCTTGACATAATATGCTGGAGACAGTTCTCTAGTAACACTTCTTTGGTAAAGCAAACAAGACTGAGCTCTGAGAGAAAAGCTACATTTATAGGGACGGGGGGGGGGGACTAGCTAGAAAGGGATACATTTTGGAGGGAATAATATCAGGCAATCACAGTGCTGCCTTTTGGAGGAAACCAATAAGACAGAGGATCCAAATACAGCAGCTTAAATGAACCAATAGTACCGTAGCTGTACCCTCTGGAACCAAAAGGCAGTTACTTTACCCTGATGCAAATACAGACAATAGTAATACAGATATAAAATCTTTTGGCTCAATACACAATACTCGGTACATCTGGCAAATAGAAGAAGAGGAGGAGACTACTGGGGCTAGGGATTTCTGGTGCTGAAGCAATCCAATTACGATAATTAATTATTTCTCAGCTTACAAATGGCACAGCTTTTCTGAACAGGGAGGACTTGTTTCCAAGCCACCCAATTCCAATATTTGGTGTCATCCCTAGATTAATTAGAACCAGTGCCACTCTTGTTTCTATTATTGAAGCGCAGCTGAAGACCATGTGAAGCAAGTTATTGATGCAGTTCCACATATGCCCTCAGTAATTGGCAACTTGCCTTTGCAAGATATTACTGTTCTACGGGGATCATCAGGATTTTTCCTTCCAGTTATAAATATTGTGTTTTCCACCTGAAGAACATGCACA
The DNA here is from genome assembly GCF_963506605.1 of Zootoca vivipara. Lineage (NCBI taxonomy): Eukaryota > Metazoa > Chordata > Lepidosauria > Squamata > Lacertidae > Zootoca > Zootoca vivipara. The sequence continues at coordinate 101,515,825 of NC_083276.1, forward strand.
CACACAAATCTTCCAGAGGGGAAAAAAACACCTAGTAGCACTTACTTTTGTTGCCAGGCAGATCAAACAAACCACCAACGGAAGCACACTCAGCCTCTGCTGAGTTACCAAGAGACAAACGTCCAGTCATTGCTAATTTACCAAGAGACAAGTTCACCTGTTGCTGCTCTAGTCTGCAATCAAGAGGGAACAATAACAACGCGTTCCTCTACAAAAGAGTCCATGCAATGTGAAAATGAAAGGTAGCTGAACTTATAGCTGGCCACACAACTCCTCTACATCAACCCAGTGGGTAAAACAATTGTCCACCTTGCCAAATAGCTTGCTGTCTGAAGCAACTACACATAAGGCACTTGCATGAGATACGACTACCTTACGACTACCATTAGGCATAGAGCAGGGATGGGAACGGCCCTCCAGTTGTTGGTCTGACTAACACTCCCACCATGCTACAGTATTGGCCATACTGGCAGTGGCTGATAGAGACTAGCCTTTGACTATTATCAATCTTATTTAAGCCAGTAGGCATTGGTGCATTTCATGCAGATTTTATGTCACCATCATTCTAGTTCTCCAGACTTTGCACCCACTAACACTTATGAATAGATTAAACGTGTTAGCTTTTTGTGTAGCTGACAAGTTGAACAATTCATAATGTGGAAGTATGTGCAATTGATGGATAATGCAACGATAAATCCCACAAAGTGCCTTTTATCCTGTACTGTATAAGAATATGCTTCTGGAAAAGGGATAACTGTTCATTGCATTGTACTCGCATTGTATCACTCACATTTTAAGTTACTTCCCTATACTTAACAGGAACTGTCGTGATCATTAATAGCAAGCATAAAGCAGTTCCTTCTGCATCAGTCAGCACAATATGGAATGAAGTGCAGCTGTTGCATATTATCTTTATCATATCATGTTATAAAGGCTTTGAGTACCTAGTAAACATCAACATGAGTAGCATCATGAGCAGTGAATGAGCTCAGATAAACACCAGGAGTTCTCACTGTTGCTGTAGCATGACTAATATGGATATTTGTTTACCTCTGTGTTATCTCAATGCAGCAGCTCCACTAAACACAATGAATGGGCCTTATGTTAGCATCCTTCCTTTTCATTTGTTGTTGTTTAGTCATTTAGTCGTGTCCGACTCTTCGTGACCCCAGGGACCAGAGCACACCAGGCACTCCTGTCTTCCACTGCCTCCCACAGTTTGGTCAATTCTAGAGCAGATCATTAAGCAAACAGTCTGTGAGCACCTAGAAAGGAACGCTGTGATCACTAAAAGTCAGCATGGGTTTCTGAAAAATAAGTCATGTCAGACTAATCTGATCTCGTTTTTTGACAGAATTACAAGCCTGGTAGATGAAGGGAACACTGTGGATGTAGCCTATCTTGATTTCAGCAAGGCCTTTGACAAGGTGCCCCATGATATTCTTGTAAAGAAGCTGGTAAAATGTGGGCTAGACAATGCTACCATTCAGTGGATTTGTAACTGGCTTACTGACCGAACCCAAAGGGTGCTCATCAATGGCTCCTCCTCATCCTGGAGAGTAGTGACTAGTGGGGTGCCACAGGGTTCTGTCTTGGGCCCAGTCTTATTCAACATCTTTATCAATGACTTGGATGATGGGCTTGAGGGCATCCTGAGCAAGTTTGCAGACGACACCAAATTGGGAGGGGTGGCTAATACCCCAGAGGACAGGATCACACTTCAAAATGACCTTAACAGATTAGACAATTGGGCCAAAGCAAACAAGATGAATTTTAACAAGGAGAAATGTAAAGTACTACACTTGGGCAAAAAAAATGAAAGGCACAAATACAGGATGGGTGACACCTGGCTTGAGAGCAGTACATGTGAAAAGGACCTAGGAGTCTTGGTAGACCACAGACTTGACATGTGTCAGCAGTGTGATGCAGCAGCTAAAAAAGCCAATGCAATTCTGGGCTGCATCAATAGGAGTATAGCATCTAGATCTAGGGAAGTAATAGTACCACTGTATTCTGCTCTGGTCAGACCTCACCTGGAGTACTGTGTCCAGTTCTGGGCACCACAGTTCAAGAAGGATACTGACAAGCTGGAACGTGTCCAGAAGAGGGCAACCAAAATGGTCAAAGGTCTGGAAACGATGCCTTATGAGGAACGGCATGGGAGCTGGGTATGTTTAGCCTGGAGAAGAGAAGGTTAAGGGGTGATATGATAGCCATGTTCAAATATATAAAAGGATGTCATATGGAGGAGGGAGAAAGGTTGTTTTCTGCTGCTCCAGAGAAGCGGACACGGAGCAATGGATTCAAACTTCAAGAAAGAAGATTCCACCTAAACATTAGGAAGAACTTCCTGACAGTAAGAGCTGTTCGGCAGTGGAATTTGCTACCAAGGAGTGTGGTGGAGTCTCCTTCTTTGGAGGTCTTTAAGCAGAGGCTTGACAGCCATCTGTCCGGAATGCTTTGATGGTGTTTCCTGCTTGGCAGGGGGTTGGACTGGATGGCCCTTGTGGTCTCTTCCAACTCTATGATTCTATGATTCTATGTTCGTAGCTTCGAGAACACTGTCCAACCATCTCGTCCTCTGTCGTCCCCTTCTCCTAGTGCCCTCAATTTTTCCCAACATCACGGTCTTTTCCAAGGAGTCTTCTCTTCTCATGAGGTGGCCAAAGTATTGGAGCCTCAGCTTCACGATCTGTCCTTCCAGTGAGCACTCAGGGCTGATTTCCTTCAGAATGGTTCCTTTTCATAACATTCAGTAAAAAAATTCACCACTGCTGTTCCACAGCATCCCTTAGCTTTGAAATCTTGACCCGACTGAAGTGCTCAGTTACGTTTCTGGAAGGGGTGCATCAAAGCATCGTTTTGCCCTCCATCCCAATTCACCAAATTCAGCCTGTTTTGAAGTCATCATGTGCTTTCTTCCATCAAGTACCCAGTATGTTAATCAGCATATCTTTTCAAGACAATCAGAATGCCATCACAGGTGGTTCGAATAGTGGTGTGGTAAACATGGGCTGAGTTATGAGTGGGTGGTGTTCAGTTAGAGAATTATTTACTTGTGACAAACACTGGTTGACTCCAGTAAGCGTTAAACTAGATGGGAATTTGGTGTCCTGAACTCTGAAGCAGAAAGGCCTTATGTGGATCAGGACTGCAGCACAGGGAAGATGGCTAACCTTTTCTCACTAGTGCCATTTTCACTTCTAAAATTTGCCTTCCCATCCAAGCTGCAAGAAGCGGGAATGAGGACTTATGAGGACACAGGGCTGTGTCCATAGATTTTTCTTTTTCAACTGAGACAAATAGCTATTTTGGGTGGGCAATTTTTTGCAGTAAAATAGCACAGGGGTTCCCCTGAACCACAGTCCTGATACAGATTACATGTCTGAGATTTTTTGAAGACTAAAAATCATGCAATTCCCAGATCATGTCCAGTTTGATTCTTATCATCACCACATTTGCAACACATCATCTGGTGTTATGGATTGGTCCTACGACCTAATTACGCTTACTTAGAAGGAGAATTCACGGAAATTAAAGGCATGCACTTGTTTAGTGGGTGTCCTTCCCCAGTCAGCTAGGTTGATTTTTCCAAGCTTCCTGAGAACCCTCCGAGAAAGCTTGAAGATATTCAAATAAGGCTTCTGAAAACAAAGTCCAGTAGAAATTATACACACATCCCTGTCAATTGCCTACCCTCTTCTCTAACAAACTTACCTAGGAAGGGCTGTTGGCAATGCTGTTCTGGAATGCTTCTAACATGGGCAATTACTGCTGGACTCCAATGGGAAAGAGCATCCATTGCTATTGGGAATTAATGCATGAGCGGGGGAGCAATATGTCCATTTTGCCCGCCTATCCAACCTTTATTGCTCAAGAGATACAGCTTGAGAGTTCTACATCAAGCTTATACAGTGGTACCTCGACTTACGAACGACTTGACAACCGAATTTTTCGACTTACGAATGGGGCAAATGGCCGCACGCTTACGAATTTCTCGACATCTGAACGGAAACCGCAACGGTTTTAGATAGGGTTTTTTCGACTTATGAATTTTTAGATGGGGTTGCTTCGACTTTTTCTATTTCCAATGCATTCCTATGGGAAATTGCATTTCCAATGGTGCTTTTCGACTTACGAATTTTTTGACCTACGAAGGTGCCTTCGGAATGGATTAAATTCGTAAGTCGAGGCACCACTGTATATGAAGTCTATATAAATATGATTTCAGTCATCCTAGTGCTAATCAGTACTCCATGCTCAGTACTCCGAGTCTTCAGGATAAGACCTACCATACAAGGCCTCTGTTGCCGACCTGACCTCTCTTCCATGAGTCATCCATTCTTCATCATCCAAGGTTTGTGTAGGAAAGAGGATAGACAGATGATGGGATAGTATATTTGCAGGCAGTCCATGATGAGCTGGACCTCAACATTGGAAGGAGGTTGGCAATTTGAGACTGGAAAAATTAATGTTTTCCCACCCTTTCATTCCAAAATTCACTGCCCTCACTAGTGCTCAGTCACACAACTGATGACTATAGCGTTGTGCAACCCTTTAAGTTAAAAAAAGGTCAAGCCCTTTTCAGAATGTCCCGCCTGAGAGAAGGCAGAGAGCACCTTCTTTAACTGACCACTTTATTTACTTAAAATATTTCTTAACCACCCAGGGCAGTGTAGAAAAGTGTGAATAAAATGAATTCATGCTATATATATAATTGCAGTTATTAGTGACAAAAAGAGAATAGGAACGGAATGCAGGATATTATTCATTGTGGTTTCAAAGTATATTGAGGAATTTAGGCTGTCCGACAAAGAACATTCAAAGAAAATTGATCCCAAATCTAAAGCAAACAATACCCTCTATTTAAAATAATTCAGATTAAAAACCACAGTCCCTGTTCACTAAAAAATAAAACAATGACTAGCAAAATTATCAATGAAGGCATAGAAAAGTTACAATGCTTTATATTAATTAACAACTTATATAGAAATGCCTGAGTAAACAAAGAACATTATCATCATCATCATCATCATCATCATTATAGTTTCAGTTTATATACCATCCTTTATCAAAAGATCTCAGGGCAGTGTACAGTATTAGACATACATTACAAAATATCACTGATAAAAATATAATAAAAATATAGCAGAAAGCTTACTGACAGACAGCCTGATAGTAAAATAATCATAATAATAGCAGTCTTCTCCCCCACACTTTCACAGGCCATAAGCATTTAATAGCCATAGGTGTGGGTTAAGAGCAGGGTCCCCAAACTACGGCCCATGGGCCAGATGCGGCCCAATTCGCCTCCCAATCCGGTCTGCGACGACTCCCGCCGCCCGCTGCCGCCGCCTGCTCTTACGGCACGCAGCACGGTGGCGCACTTCCAGATTGGAAAAAAAGCACCGGAAATCGTTTGTGCGCATGCGTATGGGCCTCTCCCGACCCAGAAGAGGACATTTCCGGTGCACTTCAGGGTCGGGGGGAGGCCCATACGCATGCGCGCAAACGATTTTCGGCGATTTTTCCGACCTGGAAGGGCGCCAGCGTGCACTCCCCCGCCCTCCGGCCCACTGCGCGCACACCCCCTGCCCTCCGGCCCAAAGCCGAGTAAGTCTGGGGACCCCTGATTAAGAGGAATATTATGGCCTGGTCTAAAGACATGCAATGATGGTGCCATGGGAGCCTTTGGGGAGTTCATTCCACAATCAGGGAGCCACCACAGAAAAGGCTTGTTCTTCTGTTGCTATCCTACTAAACTCTGTGGGACGGGGGACACAGAGAAGGGTCTCAGGTGACAAGCACAGGGCCCAGGTCAGTTTGTATGGGGAGAGGCAGTCCTTAAGGTGTTGCAGTCCTGAGCCATGATATTTACCTTGCATTTTTTAAACTCCCATTTTTGAACATTTGGGATTGACAGTACTGGCACTGCCAAGAATAACTGAGCAACAGCATATGTGTAGGTGGGTGTGATGTTTGCATATTCATATTAGTTGACATTTCCTTCAAGAGCAGAAGTTCTCTTAGGAACAGCCAAATAATTAGCAGTCATCATATCAGTCTTTATTTTATAATAATGCCATTCACAAAATGTCTTGTAATGTTGCTTAATAGTTCACTCATCAGGAGAGTTCTCTCATCAAATCGATACATATTGCAAAACATCCACAATCCTCAGCTCATTTACTTGGAAGTAAGTTGAAGGAAACAATAGGAAATACTTCAAAGAAAATATGTTTACCACTCCATCATATAAAGAGAAAGGCTCTAGTCAGATGCAAAAATGATATGAATGAGGCATGTAGGAGCTCTCTTATTCTCGAAGGCTCTGTAACCAAGGCCACTTACACGGGGTCCATGGGGGGGGGAGGCTACTACTATGATCAAGGATGTTTTGTGGGTTGGGCAGCTGCAAGCATTGTTGGAGGACAGGGATTATATTTAAATCCATTCCAAGCTTGGTTCAGGCCTCAGCACAGAAATAAGTTGGCCTTGGTCACCCTGATAGATAGCCTTTGCTGACATGTTTGTATTTAGTTGAACTGTGAAGCATGTGGTGACTGCCTATTAGTTGGTTGCTAGAGTCAGGCCTGTGGAGAGCAGGTCACAGCCAGCTACACCTGCCTTGGCCTCGGAGGGCTAAGCTGGCTGGGTGGGGGCTCACCAGGGATTGGCTGTGGGTTTTGTTTGAGTTTATAACTTTATTCTAACAAGACTTCTGCCCCAGGAATCAGACACGTTCTGCATGGGCCTGCTTAAAGCTAAGCCTGAACACACAAAGGGGGTGGAGGCAAGGGCATGCATGGAAACCCCACCACCATCATTCCCAACTGCGCCAGCTCCGCTTTAGGTCTATGCGCTGTTAGCGTGAAAGACAAAATGAGATTCTAAATTGTGTTCAATTTGCCATTGGAAACCTTCTTAAGCCAGGGCTCCTGCTTGTGGGGAGATTTCTAAGCATGTTTAGTGCCTTAAAAACAAAACAAAAGACCTTCAGACCTCTGTGCTAATCAAGCAAAGATCTAGGGGCATGAAGGGCGGGGTTCGTGTGGCACATTCCTGCCCTTGGTATGTCCCTTCACATGTTCAGGAGAATGCCTAAACATGGCTTTAGTCTTCACATCTAGCCCAGCATTCTGTTCCCGTAGTGGCTAACCAGAAGTTTAAGGGAAGCCCACAAATAGGTCATGAGCACGGTAGCCCTCTCGAGCTCAAGATCCCCAGCAGTGGGTATTTGGAGACATACTACCTCAGATGTAGGAAGTAGCACACAGCCTTATCCTTCATAACTTTGTCTAGTAGCCTCTGAAACCATTCAAGCCAGTGCTCCTTTATCTCAGGCCTAGATTCAAATGGTACCAGGGAATTGTGGGACAGGCTTCCATGTAGCTGAATCCCACGCTGTCCCATTAACATTCATGAGGGAGGAAGTGCATGGTTAGGTTCCTTCTCACATCACTGTCAGTGGACTCCACCCCATGGAGAATAATGCAGAGTTGTGCTTGTTCTGAAAGGAATGTCACCTATAAAACATTTTGTCTTGCAAAAAGAAAATGGTCAGCAGCAACAACTAAAGGAGTAGAAGCCAGTGTTGAAAAGGCACATAAAACTTTCCTTCATTTTTGTGACATGGAGCAAAAGTCATAAATCTGTCAAGTGACATTTGACTTGCTTTTGAAGATATCTTTTACAATCATGATTTATAAGAACACTCTGAAGAGCACTCTGCAACTTTGTTTTACTTAGCAGTCTCTTTGAAAGAAGGTGACCCTAAAATCATTTGTGGAGCATTCTTAGATGGCTGGAATGAAATATAATTGCAGTTCTGTTCTTTCCTTGTTTCTCTGTACAGTGGTATCTCAGGTTAAGAACTTAATTCATTCCGGAGGTCCGTTCTTCACCTGAAACTGTTCTTAACCTGAGGTACCACTTTAGCTAATGGGGCCTCGCACTGCCACCACGCGATTTCTGTTCTCATCCTGAAGCAAAGTTCTTAACCCGAGGTACTATTTCTGGGTTAGCGGAGTCTGTAACCTGAAGCATCTGTAACCTGAAGCGTCTGTAACCCAAGGTACCACTGTACTCACTCCCAAATATTTTCCCAAATAATTTGCTAAACAATAATTAACAAGAGAATACTAAATAAACAAAAGAGAAACCAACCTATAAGAACATAACAAGAACCTGCCGAATCAGGCCAGTGGTCCATCTACTCCAGCTCCCTGTTCTCATAGTGGTCAACTAGATGCTCACAGGAAGTCCTCTCCTGTGGTTTCCAGCTACTAGCACTGAGAACCATACTATCTCAAAACATGGAGACACGGTATAGCCATTGTGGTTACTAGCCATTGATAACATTCTACATGAATTTATTTTCAGGCCGAGGGAGCCGGCATTTGTCCACAGACAGTTTTCTGGGTCATGTGGCCAGCATGACTAAACCGCTACTGGCACATGGAGGACTGTGACGAGGGCCAGAGCACACGGAAACGCCGTTCACCTTCCCGCTGCAGTGGTCCTATTTATCTACTTGCACTGACATGCTTTCGAACAGCTAGGTTGGCAGAAGCTGGGACAGAGCAACGGGAGCTCATCCCATCGCACAGATTCGAACTGCCAACCTTCCGATCAGCAAGCCCAAGAGGCTCAGTGATTTAGACTACAGCGCCACCCACATCCCTTCTAAGCAACATACCACATAACTCACATGCCTGGTTCTTGCATCCTTAAAGGACTTCATTAGATTGTGGAAAGCTCTCTGTGGGGGGTTTGCTGTCATCTGGTCGGAACCAATAATACTAGGTTAGAGATTAACTCCACTTCTTAGATTCACAGGCAATGAGTAGTTGAAAGCACACACCGACTACATTGTGGAGGACCTTTCAAAAGCCAGTTGAAACTTGGGTGGTTGGTTTGTTGTGCAAAGAATTTCTTCAACTAGGTCGAGGACTCTCATTACATTTTTCGTTAAGTGCTTGTGTGAATATCTTCTGGTAAAGGAGTGATAGAACATCACTAGTTGCTTGCTTCACATATTTCAAAAACATCTAGCTAAGAACAGAGTGTTCTTCACATTTAAGCATTATCCTGGAGTGAAAATTAAACTACTGACATTTTAAATTCTGGATAGGCTAGATACTCCATAAAAGCACCGAGGCAGCTAACATCCAGTTGAGCACTGAGGCCTCCGTTCTATTTTATTATAACCTTCCGTAATTAAGACACACTCAAAAATGTCAAATTTTGCAGTACAATGAGCAGAGTTTGCAAGAATGCTATTCAAATCTTTATGTGAAAGGAAATTTTGTACAATGAACCATCACACAGCACACCAAGCAGCTCTATTTTTAAAGAAGGTCTACTCCAAATCCCCTTCATAATGTATACTACTTTTAATTCCACCTGAGCACTACTAACAACCAAAGCAGTTGTTTTGAACAAAGTTTATCTTGTAACTTTCCCGTTACTTCAGAGGAGAGGCATGGAGAACAGCTAAGTATCCAACTGCTACTCAGAATAGGTCGACAGAAATCAACGGGCCTAAAAGTTAGATGAATGCCCCCCAAAAAATGGGCGGGGGGGGGGGGGGAGAAGCAATTCAGCATAGTGTTAAGGAGATTGCTGTGAGGGCTGTCAGGCAGGCAGGGACATTCACAGGCCAGAAGGAAGACTTGAGGCTCATTGTGAAGTCAGCCGCTTATTCAGAAAAGAAAACACAGCAAAGTTCTCCGAGGCTCAAGTGCCCTAGCTGAAGACATTGCTGAGACTGTTGTCTGAAACCTCCTCCCCATCTAGCCCTCTGTCGCTGGACTTCTAGCAAGTAAACGTAAACTGTGGCAAGGAGAGGGACCCCCCCCTCTGGTTCTCTCACTAGCAACGTGCAATGCTCTTCGTTATCTTGGTGTCAGTATAGGAGGAGAGCCGACTGTAGAAGGATTTGCCCACTGCTGCAAAACTGAGGCAGCATCCAGCTCCTCTCTGTCAGAATCTGCGCTCAAAATGAGACCTTCAGCAACCCGCCCTGTTCTTGAATGGCTTCCTTCTTCTGATTCTATGTGTTCACTCAAGCCTCCAGCCTCTACCACCCCCACCTCAGACTGGTCCTCTGTGTCCCACCACCACTGTCCTGGATCTAAGTCGCCTTCTTCTCATCCCAGGTGTGTGTGTCTTGGGCAGGCACTCTTCCTCATCCAGCCAGTCCCTGAAAATTGCACTCTAAGCGCAAGCATTTCTGCTTGCTTGATGGGACAATTCTCCCCTTCTCTGCCCCGTGTGCTGTTCTGACCGTTCTTCTGCACACTCTGAGCCAATTTGTGTGGAGGACCCGATCATCCCACCCACTTCTGCCACACATTTTTAAAGGGGAAGGGGACTCGGGATCCTTCTGCACACACGCCACACACAGATCCTAAATGGCCTGAGTCCAGTATTCCTAAAGGAGCGTCTCGACCCCCATCGTTCTGCCCGGACACTGAGGTCCTGTACCGAGGGCCTTCTGGCCGTTCCCTTGTTGCGAGAAGTCAAGTTGCAGGGAACCAGGCAGAGGGCCTTCTCGGTGGTGGCGCCCACCCTGTGGAACGCCCTCCCAACAGATGTCAAAGAGAAAAACAGCTACCAGATTTTTAGAAGACATCTGAAGGCAGCCCTGTTTAGGGAGGCTTTTAATGTTTAATAGATTATTTTATTCCATTTTTCTGTTGGAAGCCGCCCAGAGTGGCTGGGGAAACCCAACCAGATGGGCGGGGTATAAATAATAAATTATTATTATTATTATTATTATTATTATTATTATTATTATTATTATCCTTCCAAAAATTGCAGTCAAATGCAGCTTTACAGAACCCAACTGCCCCACTCACACACACTCTATCCTCCCTGCACTTGACCTTCCTATCTCACACCACCCAGTGCATGATCTTCCTGTCCGTCAGCTCTTCCCTCCTACACTGCACACACACACACACACACACCAAGGGATCAGGAGCACGCGCTGCCTGCCAAAACTCCAGTGAGCAAGGAGACACTGTGCAGCTGGAGAAGCCACTCCATGATATCCAGATGGTCCAATGCTGGAGAGAAAACCAGGATGGAGAAAAACTGCAGAGAAGAAAACTGCTCCGGCAGGAAGCAGAAAGGGGAGAGTACCTGCCGCACTGCATAAATGGGGTTAAGCCATGCCTCCCAGCTGACCACATTGGTCGACCCAAGGAGTGACACAGCTGGGGACTCCCTAATGGCGCGAGGGCTAGCTACACCCCCTGAGCTACACAGGGGAGAGCTCATGATGAGCCCGCAAAAGGGAAATGGCTTTGGTGGGGAGGCGCTCAGGGGCTACAACAGATTGCTTTTTCAAAATTGCCTGTGGGCCTGTCTGAAACCAGCCCATGGGCCACAACTGGCCCCCGGGCCGGACTTTGGACATGCCTGCACTAGTGGAAGTCCTTGTGTGGCTTCAGCTAGCAGGCCCCATTAGTTGGATCCAGCCCAGTGTTTGTTCTGGGATGTAGGCGGCCAATTACAGCAGAGCTGCCCTCAGGCACCAGAAGTTTATAGCCTTTTACCCTACTCTTTAACTGAAAAAAGGTTACCAGAGCAGCTTGCAAATATCAGCATTAAGATGGCGCGCTGGAGCACAGAAGTTCTTGTAATGACCAGATGAAATGGAAATAATTCGAAGACTCAGCTGAGCCGGTGGAAAACCCTGCCCTCTCATCTCCCTCCCTCTGCTGACAGAATGGCTGCTACGATGCATGGGTACTTTTCACAGTACAAAACAGATTTGGCATTCCTGGTGCATATTTCCCTTTGCAAGCACTTGTCTGAAACATTCAGAGAGATCTTGTGCATGAGATTTTGAACTTTTTTTTTCCTCCAGAGAAACAAAAAGCCATTCTATCTTGAGGAATATTCTTCAGACAGTTTGCTGAAGTGTTGAGAAAACTTGGTTTGGGCAAAAGTGGTGACTGATGATGGCAACAAACTGTGCATGTGTTTCCATAGTACACAAGTCAACAAACATTCACTATCTAGAGGTTGGTTCTGGATACTGTACTGCTGTCAAAACTAGAACTGATTCCCAGAAAGATGGCAGATACAGTGTTTGAATTATTGGAGTGTAGCAAGGAGGACTACTAATGAAATTTAGAAACTAGATCCTCTAATTGCCCCCACTTTTAGCCAAATTGTGGCTACCCTGTAGTGAAGAAAAAGTTACTAGAGGGGCCATGGCAAAAGGTTGAGGATGCCAGACCTCCTTTGGCTCCCCTGTGATTCAAGTGTCAACAAAATGAAAATGTATACAATGGTACCTCGGTTTTTGAACGTCTCCATTGACGAACATTTCAGTTTTCGAACACTGTAAACCCAGAAGTAAATGGTTCGGTTTTCGAACACGCCTCAGAAGTCAAACACGCCACGCAGCTTCCTGAGGCCTAGCTGTAGGCTATTGAGTTTTCGGTTTTCGAACATTTCAGAACTCAAACTTTCTTCCGGAATGGATTACGTTAGAAAACCGAGGTACCACTGTACAGTCTTTCCATAACTAAATACAGCTAAGTCTTTAAGAGTGGGGTTACCTGTGGCCCAACAGTAGTTGTTGGACTACAGCTCTCATCATCCCTGATCATCAGCCATGGTGGTTGGAGCTGATGAGTAGGAGTCCAGCATCACTTGTAAGGCCACAGGTTCCCTACCTTTCAATTGATGTTCTTTCCTTTGCCCTTTGCAGTGTTTTCAGAGCTCTGGGGGAGTTATTATTGATTGTCCTTTTAAGCTAATCAGGAATTCTGGTCAGGCGGCACTAAAAGAATAAAAATAATAATAATAATATAAAAATTCGATATCTGATGCATCCTTCCATCTGATTAATAGGCAGATTGTTCATCATCAATAATCCCCAGTGTTTTGATATGTCTGTTGCTAGGCCTGTTAGCAGATGAATTTTAACAAGCTGAGTCGCTGCCGAATTGTCTGCTCATTCCATGTGGAAGATTAAGTTTGATTAAATAATGCTTGGGCGGGGGTGGGGGGAAGAGACTGTGGTCTCACCCAGTAATTCTTGATTTGCATGCCATCTGTACTCCTGCAAGTGAACATAGGCATGTTATCTGGTCAGCATTCACTGGTGTAGGCGGTGATAAAGGAGAAGGTCATGAGAGAATACATTTGGAAGAGGATCGGAATGGAAATTGAAGTGTTTCCATGTTGGACTTTCTGCTGTTGTGCCTTGCACTTCAAATTGGGCATGGGATGCAGTCAGTAGCAGAAGAAAAACAAAACAAGTTAACCACTTTGACAAGAAATTATTGGCACTCTCATAAATAGGGCTCTTCAGCTAATAAATGCCTGCTAATAATTTGTGCCTGCGTATTTTATTTTATTTTCCTGCTTGTGATTCCCAGCAACTGGTATTCAGAGGCATACCACCTCTGACACAGGCAGTAGTACATGGGTTTCATGGCTTTTAGCCATGGATATGGGACCCAGGTGGCGCTGTGGTTAAACCACTGAGCCTAGGACTTGCTGATCAGAAGGTCGGCGGTTCGAATCCCTGTGACGGGGTGAGCTCCCGTTGCTTGGTCCCAGCTCCTGCCAACCTAGCAGTTCGAAAGCACGTCAAAATGCAAGTAGATAAATAGGAACCGCTACAGCGGGAAGGTAAACGGCGTTTCCGTGTGCTGCTCTGGTTCGCCAGAAGCGGCTTTGTCATGCTGGCCACATGACCTGGAAGCTATATGCCGGCTCCCTCGACCAATAATGTGAGATGAGCGTGCAACCCCAGAGTCGGTCACGACTGGACCTAATGGTCAGGGGTCCCTTTACCTTTACCTTTATCCTCCATTAATTTATATAATCCTCTATTAAAGGCATCCAAATTGTTGGCCATCCCTACCTCTTGTTAGGGTGAATTTCATGGTTTGTGATATGACACACCCTCCAAGTGACCCTATTTTCCAGGGACAGTCCCAGATTTATGGAGACTACCCCCATTTATGATTTCTTCCCGGGATGTTCCACTTTTACTTAGGACATCCTTATTTTCTTCAAAGAAATGTTGGAAGTATGGAGTTATCTGACCCCTGAGCCAAGAGGATAAGTAGGTATAGAACCTTTAGAAGACATATGAAGGCTATTTCCCTATATCTGTATAGGGAAATAATGTTTTATTATGTTTTTACATATGTGGGAAGCCGCCCAGGGTGGCTGGGGCAACCCAGTCAGATGGGTGGGGTATAATTATAATTATTATGGGTGTCCCTATTTTCATCGGAGAAATGTTGGAGGGTATGCAAGCTACAGGCTTTCAACAAGGGGTTATGGGGTAGGCATGAGTTGGAAATGAAGCAGTATATCCCCCAAAAAAACCTTTGCTAGTGAGGCCCTGGAAGAGTTCAGCAAATCCTACCACCCTCATAGGGTTGCTGTGAAGATGAAAGGTGGAGGGTTTTGTTTTTTGAAGGAGGACAGGATTAAAATGTAATTATAAATGAATAAAAACAAGCCTTCTTCCCTTCTTGTGGCCAATCAATATGCAATGAATGGCTCCACGGCACTCGCCAACAATGAAAGGGAAGGGCAGCCTTTACTTTTAAGAGCTTATTTTCATAGTGACAGTTTCATTACATTTGTTGCATTGTAAACCACATAAAGCTCTGCAATAAAATGCTCCACAATCTGTAGAAGTAATAGCAAGCACATCTCATAAACAAGATAAGTGGTTTCATGCCTGTATTGCTGCACTTCATAAACACATGGGACTTGAGCCTGTTTTGTGTTTCCTGGATCACTTTTATGTTAATTAAACACAACGTATAAAATGTTTATTTGCAAAACAAACATCATTTTTTAGCACTGTATGAAATTAAATTATATTGTGTGTGTGTGTGTGTGTGTGTGTGTGTGTGTGTGTGCATTTGTGTGCATTTGTGTGTGTGTGTGTCCTGCTTTTGCGGTCAGCAGGCCCTAACTTATTGTTCCCACCAGACTGGCAGCAACAACAGCAAGGAACATCTTGAATCTCGTTTTGAATTTTAAGTGGATTGATATAGCTTAAGTGTCCATCAATTTTTTAAAAAAACTGTATTAGGAACACTGTAAAAGTCCTATGAATAAATGAACTATTTTTATTTCTTGATAATGTAAGTGCTTATATGATCTCATTCCAGTTTCCATACACCAGTCATTTCTGCTGTGGCTGTAATTAAGAGACTATAATGGAGCAGGGAGGCAGTTGGTGGCTCTGCTACTTCAGACAGAAGCTTCTAAGTGTTTCAGTCCATAAATGACATAATTTATTATTCTGTTTAACTGGACTCAGAAGCGAATAACTTTGATAGAACCATTTGAAGGTAGCTTGCTCAGAAAGGAAAAGAAAACAGTTCCTGTATCTCTACAGGCGCCTTCAAGTTTGAATAAAACACATCAATTGAGGAATGGCACAGTGGTGACGACAATAGCAACAGTTCTGGTTTCTCTTCAAATATATATACTGAGGAATGTATTTTAAAAACAAACTTCACATGACAATAAATTCCAAATCTGTATGTGCATTATTTTATCTTATTTTTTTGATGTGTGCCAAGCAAAAGATTGGGATCATTAAATCTTATAATTGTTTTCAGAACTAAACTCCATTGGAATAATGGTCTAATTGTTATACACACAAGTATAGGTTCATTTAATTCCAAAGCACCTGATTCTGAATATATGTGTTCAGGGTTCCCTTCCATGCCTGGATCTGTTTGCATGCCTTTTTCTCTCTGCTCCCTCCAAACTGTTCTTGCCATGTGTGCCGCTAACTAGGGTCCACCTCCTATTTCCATCCAATGGAGAAAAGTATTGTCTGACTGGCTATGAGTCTGCATCTCTCCCACTCTCTGTTATGAGGAAGGATACATTTCTAGAATAGCATTCTTGCCGTGCTATTTATTGTTGTTATTATATACTACTTGTATACCAAAATGGTTTCTGCACAGTTTACAACTTTGTGAACAGGGCAGTCTCGAGCAGGTCGCGCGCCCTGGCGCTGAGGGGCGGAGATCCGCGCAGTGCCCTGCCTACCAGCCCGGCGCCACCAAGACTCTACCTAGAGCCGGCCCTGTTTGTGACGTCTGGGGACCGGAAGTAGACATCTGTTGATGCTGGTTGGAGACACCAAGTCGTTGCTGACAAAACAGCAATTATCTATGGCTTGGATGAAGAAGGTGTCAACCTTGTGGGGTTTACTGAGAAGTGGAGAAGTGATACAGAAGAGGCGGGGCTACCATGTCCCTGATGTTCCCACTTGGGTTCTCATGTCCACAGAAGCCGCAGGCCAATGGATGGGGCGGGAGGCACTGTGATGGCCCAGACACCACTCTCCATGCAGAGGATGGTTATATTTTATTACAGGGTTCCCCAAACTTAGGTCTCCAGCTGCTTTTGGACTACAGTTCCCATCGCCCCTGACCACTAGCCCTGCTAGCTAGGGATATAGGGAGTTGTAGTCCAACAGCAGCTGGAGGCTCAAGTTTGGGAAACCCTGTTTTGATTGCATCTCTTCCCTGACTTCAAGGTTACCCCAGGGTGACATAGTGGCTAGCCCAGGCATCCCCAAACTCGGCCCTCCGGATGTTTTGGGACTACAACTCCCATCATCCCTAGCTAACAGGACCAGTGGTCAGGGAAGATGGGAGTTGTAGTCCCAAAACATCTGGAGGGCCGAGTTTGGGGGTGCCTGGGCTAGAGTGTTGGATTAGGACCTGGGAGACCAGGGTTCAAACCTCCACTCTTAGCATAACCTACATGATTGGGTTGTTATGAGAATAAGATGGGGAATGGGAGAATCATGTATGCCGCCTTGAGCTCCTTGGAGGAGAAGACATAAGTAAACAAATAAATCTAGTGTGTCAGCAATCAGGGATAATCCTGGGGGTGGTCTCCTGCATTTGGTGAATTGCAGGAGCACCCATAGTACCTTAAATGGTACTATATATAGTGCAGAGGTCTGAAACACAGCTTTACAAGGACTACCAGCCATGATGGCTACGTTCTACCTGCACCGTTGGAGGCAGTATGCCTCTGAAAGCCAGTTGTTAGGAATCTCAAGTGGGAAAAGTTCTGTTGCACACGAATCCTCCTTGCAAGCTTCCCATAGGTATCTGGGTTGGCTGCTATGATAACAGCATGCTGGACTCAATGGGCCATTGGCCTCATCCTGCAGGGCTTTTCTTACGTTCTTGCATTCTCAACTGTTGACATTTCAAAGAGGTTGAAATAGTTAAATGGAAAGTGCCACAAAGTCCACAATCAAATTGAAACAAACTACTCTGTTTTACGGAAACACTCTTTTGTATTGAATGACTGCAAGCTACATTTATACCAGAGTGAGTGGATAACTGTTCTAAATAACAGCAACTAAATTAACTTGAGTATTTTGATTAGCGGAGTGACAGCCCAGAGCATTTTTATTTCACAAGATTTCTTTTAAAAAAAAGAAATGTTAAGTCTCCGCAGCTTTGCTTATAATAATATAATTTTAACATCTCCCCATGCTTGTAGAGCCCTGCGGTTTCAGGTGTGGTGAAGGACACTGTCCCTTCACCAGTGTTGAAGAAAGATTCAACTGCCACAAAGATTCTGTAAAATAGTGGGTAAGAAGGATGAAGACACAGCTCTCAAAACAACCAGCTCTTTATTCTAGCTCTGAGTCCAGGCTGAACAGTAGCTTAGCCAACTGGCTTATATAGTACTCAGTAACTTGCAACAGTAACAAACTTCCCCTAGCTACCCAATCCGTGAACAGCACTCTCAATCCTTCATTTGCATGTTGTGGACCTGAGTGAGAACTGCAGCCACAGTGGGCAGGGTAAGAACTGCAGCCATGGTGGCCAGAAGGAGTACTGCAGTTAACTTAATACATAACACCCATTGTGGACCTGAGTGAGAACTGCAGCCACAGTGAGCAGGGTAAGAACTGCAGCCACGGTGGCCAGAAGGATTACTGCAGTTAACTTAATACATAACAGATTCAACTGCCACTTCTGTAACAGGTGGTAGCATCTTTTCCTCTGCCATAGATGGCAATGTATCTTGGGGCGGCCCTGATGCAGAGAGAGAGAGGGAATTACAACTATGCTGAGGACATCTCAGGTGTTAATAGTACCCTGTTGGGGATCTGATGTGACATAGTGGACCTCCCACCTTGTAGGAATGTATGCTATTTGTCTCTGCTTATCATAGCTGCCAAGTTTTCCCTTTTCTCGCGAGGAAGCCTATTCAGCATAAGAGAAAATCCCTTAAAATAAGGGATAACTTGGCAGCTATGCTGCTTATGCTCTGCCTGAATATTGTGTGTGTGTGTGTGTGTGTGTCTGGTGCTTTCTCAATCAAAAAGAAACTCCACCTGATAGGCACTCTCCCTAAAACTTCACACTTTGGGGGAAGTGGGAAACACATGACATGATGTACAAACTAGCCATCTGGGCCTTGAAAGTCAGCCACGGATCATGAATGAATAAAGGAGCAGGAGCAAGTGCTCAGTGTTAGATTTCTTTTCTACTGAGAGCAAATATTCTGTTGCAATGCTGGGTCTGTCACTAGGTGTTGCTGCAGTGCTGTTGTTTGCCATCTCTTAGCTGTGAGGGTGAAGGCTGAAGATGCCCTGAACTGAAAGGGCAGCCAACAGCACCACAGCGCCACCAGGTGACAGAATGCAGCATTAAAAACGTGAACTGAAAACAAGGGATTGATTTGAACCTCTTGAGGAGAAGTCACACAAAGAAGGCCTCAGAAGATGATCTCAGAGTAGGTTCATATGGAAAGAGGCAGTCCTTGAGGTATTGCAGTCCTGAGCCATTTAAGGTAGGGAGTCTCTCCCAACCCTGCCCAGAGATGTTGAAGATTGAAACTGGGAACCGATGAGTGTAAAGCAGATAATCTACCAAACAGTGAAGGGAAGACACATTTGAGTTGTTCACTTTTCCTGATTTCTGCTCATACCTGAAAATTGGTAGATGTGGCAATCATGGGACAGTACAATCTAACAAAGTCCTTTAAGGATGCAAGTAACAGGTGTGAAGGTAGCATGTGAGTTATGTGGTATGTTGCTTAGAAAGGACGCAGATGGCGCTGTGGTCTAAACCACTGAGCCTCTTGGGCTTGCTGATCGGAAGGTCGGCACTTTGAATCCATGCAATGGGGGTAAGCTCGCGTTGCTCTGTCCCAGCTTCTGTCACCCTAGCAGTTTGAAAGCATGCCAATGCAAGTAGATAAATAGGTACCACTGCGGTGGGAAGCTAAATGGCATTTCTGTGTGTCCTGGCCCCCATCACGGTCCTCCGTGTGCCAGTAGCGGTTTAGTCATGCTGGCCACATGACCCAGAAAGCTGTCTGTGGACAAATGCTGGCCTGAAAGTGAGTTGAGCGTTGCATCCAATAGTCAATTTTGACTGGACTTAACTATTCAGGGGTCCTTTACCTTTACGTAAATGTAGCATTCAGATTACATTAATTATCTCATAATATTACCATGCAGTTTTACTGTAGATCTTCATTATACATTTTCAACCATTATTTATCAAATTTAAAATATTTACTCCTGGCAGTACTACATATCTCTGAAGCTAAATATAGTAAACCTCATATTGAAGGTGGGGGAAAATCACAGCTAAAGCTAACACATTCTACACCAGCCTGTGCAGCATCTGTGGATTAAAATGTGCTGAAAAGTAGAACATTTTGTCTCTTTTCATCTATCAGACATTCAAGTACAAGTACACACAGCCTCAGTACTGAGAATCTGCTAAAATTATTCCTCTGATAATTCTGCTAAACCCAAATCTCAATTTTGTATGCATTTTTAATAGGAAAGTGGAAAACATTGCGTCCAGTCACTCATTGACTTTTTAAAAGGTGAGAGCTTCAAGCAGAAAATAAGTTTTTATATCTGAATCCTAAACACATCATGTAGAAGGAAGTACAGAAAATCTCTTCACATGAGTGGCTTATGACTAGGGTGCAAATTGTACATGTATATATGTATTTTTGTGTATATATGTAAGTGTGTGTGTATAAAATATGCACATACATGGCAATCAAAATTGAACTGGCCTGCTCAGGAGCAAACTGCAAGTGATTGCAGCAGATCCACATAAAAGGATGTGGGTCACCACCCAATCCATATGGAACTGGAGTTTGGAAAACACCATTTAGCTTAAATGTGAATGTGAATCTACTGGAGTTGCATTTCCTGAGCCAATGCATAAACCAAAACACAGCTCTCCTTCAAAATTCTAATTTCTCCAAATTTTGCAGTGCAATTCTACATGGCACAAGCTATTCATGAGTCTATTTGGCTTGCAGCTAGGTGTAGCTTGGCATTTCGAAATAAACAAAATGTTAAAAAACAAACAACCAAGGGACACACCTCCCTGTGGAAATCAATTTCTGATCATGGAAAATATATTCAGCGATTTCTGTTCTTCACATTTGTCCATGATGTAGGAAAACCATGACTGTCTAAAGTGGCATGATATTGCACTAAATACATAATGCCTAGATCAGTCTTTCTTAAACTAGCTGATGAACTACAACTCCCATCATTACTGACCACTGATGGGCATTGCAATCTACCAACATTTGGAGGACACAGTGTTGGGGGAAGGGTGATCTAGATAATCTAGTTCAGGCATCCCCAAACTGCGGCCCTCCAGATGTTTTGGCCTACAACTCCCATGATCCCTAGCTAACAGGACCAGTGGTCGGGGACGATGGGAATTGTAGTCCAAAAAATCTGGAGGGCCGAAGTTTGGGGATGCCTGATCTAGTTCATCCATGAACCTCAAGAGTTAAGGCCAACACCATATATTCAATTGCAATGCCCCCCCCAATTAAAAAAAACCTGTATGATATGGGAGATAGAAGCTTTCAATGAGCATGGCATTCCAGTGTTTAATTACCTAGCAAAAGTCATGGTGTAACATAACCCACTTCTGCATCACTGTTGCCACTGGTGGCAATGAGAAACTCACAGCATGATGATGCCACATCACATGGTACATTTCTGTAGGTATTATAGGAAACCAGGGGAGAACAAGACATGAGGACGTCATTTTTGGCAACAGCTCAGTATCCGCTGTAGTAACTAATTCTGCCTCTGGTGTCTTAAAGAAAACTAGCTCAGCTGGTGAAATGGAATATTGTGAACAGGCCAAGAGCAGGGACAATGCTATTTGACAAAAACAGTAAGACTTCTGCAGAATTAAAGCTTAATAATGGCAACGATAGTGCTTTACTGGATAAAATTAGAGGACTTTACTGTTGGATAGCTCTATTTTTGGCTCAAGGGAGAAACTTTTAAAGTGCTGATGAGTCAAAGTAGGTCATGAAGAGAAGAAAGGAAATTAGATTTTTGTATTTTAAAAAACCCAAACACACACAAAACTGCCATGCCTATGTAATAACGCTGAGCATGACTGTCACTGTGAAGACGTATTATCTCATTTAGCTAATTAGTGTGAGCAGCATGTTTCCCTACTTATTCCATTCAATTATAGGGTGCTCACTTTGTCATTACTGGAGTATCTTAATGTGACTTGTAATTAGTGTAATTACAATCCAATGTTAATTATATTTGCCACTTAAACATAATTTTATATAGTAATGGTCTCTCTTCTCAATAACCTTATTATGTTGTTTATTCAAACAAAATTAAGTCTTCTTTCATGCATCAAATATGGAGATTACAAGCGGAGGGAGGGGGGAGCCTGTCATTTTTATAGTTATGACAAGGGAATCTTTGTCACAGATTTAATTTCGCATCAATGAATATGAAACTGAATTAGAACGAGCAAGGGAGGTTAACAGAGGTGATGAATTAAGCAAAGATAACAGGAGGTAAGTGTGAACACAAGCATGTACAGAGGACAGGAGGTTGACCCTGCTGGGTCCACCCTTGACCTCCATTCATCCAAGCATGTAGTCTCTGCTCAGCAGTCAGTTCCACCATGTCATGGAAACAGAGAAGGGAGACTGGGATTCCATGCACTATTCTCACTTTTAACTGCTATGCATGCTGCCCGAAGTATTCATAGATAATGTGTTTTTAGATCATTGGGACCTTTGCATCCAACTCATCATACTGAAAACAGGACTATATGTTCAAAAAAGGATCCATTGAATACACTGAGTTGAGTGAATGAGGTCAAGAGTGGAGACAGCACACTGCTCCTGCCATGTTTTCAACAGAGGCTGGGAACTGCAGTTTGTTAAGGATAGCCAAGGGTAGCTAATGGGCAAATTACAACTCCCAGGACTCTTTAAATGAATGTGTGTGTGCTGTCATAGCCTGGCTGGTATCTGAATAGAGAATGCCTAACCCAGGGTTGGGGAACCTGTGGTCCTGCAGATGTTGTTGCACAATGAGTCCCATCCCCTGGACCTTCGGTTCTGCTAGCTGAAGGTAATGACCATTAGGGTTTAGCAACATCTAGAGGACAGTAAGTTCACGATAGGTCACATGTTCAAAATATGACTAGCTATAAGACCACATAATACATGAGAAAACAAAGAGATTTTACTTTCTTGGGCTCCATGATCACTGCCGATGGTGACAGCAGTCACGAAATTAAAAGATGCCTGCTTCTTGGGAGAAAAGCAATGACAAACCTAGACAGCATCTTAAAAAGCAGAGACATCACCTTGTCATATAGTTCGTATAGTTGCAATCTCCCTAGGCACCCTCCCTGCAGTTTTTACATATCTTCACATGCAGCCTACCTATCAAAGCATATCCTATAATTTCCACTACGCCTGCCTTCCCATATGTCCTTCCTGAACCTCACACTGACTTACAAACTTGCTGAGCCTGCCTTTGCATCGCTTCCCCAATATGCAGAGCAGAAGAAGACCGTCAGCATTGTCAGATTCAGGTATATGCTTTAAAAATAATAATAATAATAATAAATCTCTAAAGGAAAATAAATTGCAATGTCCCTAGGCACCCTCTTACATTGCTGGACTGCAGTGAAAAGGCTACTTTAAAATATATCTCTGAACACACAAACACACAGAAATCTCCTCAGTATTGGGAAAAAATTTCCTTTAATTTTCTATATTCTAAGATAGTTGCTATACTTCTCTTCTTACAGGACGAACTATTCACTTTCAAACAAAATTCACATACCCTCCAACAGTTCTCCAATGAAAATAGGAACGTCCTGTTTAATCATAATAACTATAACTATGCTAGGCAACTTCCAAAATATATAAAAACATAAAAAGCATTAAACATTTTTTTTAAAAAAACTTCCCTATCCAGGGCCACCTTCAGATGTCTTCTAAAGGTTGCACAGTTACATATCTCCTTGGCTCAGGAGTTGCATAACTCCATACCCTCCAATGAAAATATGGACGTCCTAAGGAAAAGTGGGACATTCCAGGGTCAAAACAGAAAGCAGGATGGCTTCTGTAAATCCAGGACCATTCCTGGAAAACGGGGACACTTGGAGGATCTGAATTCACCTTTCTTCACCTTTCCAGCCACTGGCTTTTGTGTGTTTTTTTAAAGAGCACCTTCACTTTTGAGGAAGATTGCTTTTACTGTTGCTATACCACTAGGTGAGATTACAATCATTTTTTTAATTAAAAAAACACACAAGCCCAATGGTTTCTGTAATGCAAAACGCTTTCCCTTGGACTCATCTGGTGTTGTTGGAATGCCCCTTATTTCGCGTGTGCTATGAAATATGCATATGAAGCAATAAAAACCCCTCTTAACTATACCATATGGTTATGAAATGGCTTTAACATGCTCTGTTATTGCCCTATAAATAATAATAGAATTCTTAAATAAACAGGGATTTCTTACTTTATACCCATATCAATAGTGTCAATTGAATCCATCTAGGTCGGCCTGCTTTTCCCAATTTACCCATAGCTCTGTTTCCTCAGAGACTGACGGGTGCATTTCTGGAAGATGACTGCAATTCTCAGGTGATTAAAGGCACTCCAGCTTTAGCTTTCTGCCTCCTAATACCACTTGAGGTGTGCTATAATCACCTAGAAATCCAGTGCCTGGTGTGTTTTATTGCTTAATAAATAGTAGCAGCAGGGGCATCTTTGGAATGTCTATTCATAGCAGACCTATTCATTAAATATCAACTAGAGCCATTGCTTTTGGGGAGGTAGGCTGACAGTGGGGATGGGGTGATGCTGCTGTATTTTAGTCGGTACTTAAGCATTCTTTATGGTTTAGGGAACATCTGAAAGATGTGTGTGGAGACCCTCCAAGTGTCCTATTTTCCAGGGGCAAGCCCAGATTTACAGAAGCCATCCTGGTTTCTGATTTGATCCTGGAATGTCTCACTTTTCTTTAGGACGTCCCTATTTTTATCAGAGAAATATTGCAGGGTATGGAGTTATCCGACCTCCGAGCCATCTGAAGGCGGCCTAGTGTAGTAAAGTTTTTTTTTAATTGTTTAATGATTTATTATGTTTTTTTATATGTTGGAATCCACTCAGAGTGGCTGGGGTAACCCAGTCAGATGGGCATGGAAGAAGGAGGAGGAGGAGGAGGAGGTTATGGTTCCATTTTTCTCCGGTGAGCATCTTATCTTTGTACAGGCATACCTCGGTTTAAGTACGCCTCGGTTTGAGTATTTTCAGTTTAAGTACTCCGCAGACCTGTCTGGAACGGATTAATCCACTTTCCATTACTTTCAATGGGAAAGTTCGCTTCAGTTTATGAATGCTTCAGTTTATGAACAGACTTCCAGAACCAATTACACTCATATTTCGGGCTGAGTACGCTTCAGGTTGAGTACTCCGCGGACCCGTCTGGAACGGATTAATCCACTTTCCATTACTTTCAATGGGAAAGTTCGCTTCAGGTTAAGTACGCTTCAGGTTAAGTACAGACTTCCAGAACCAATTGTGTTTGTAAACCGAGGTACCACTGTAATGGAAAATGCCATATCTCCGTGATGTAATAAACACAAACTTGCATGCAGCTCATGGTCAATTCCCAGCATCTCCAGGCAGAAAAGGTTTGAGAGAGAAATTCTGTTTGTGAAATCAGCAGGTGCTGCATGAAAAAATAAAGCCTTTCTTTTTCTTGGGTTGGGCAAAGCAGCTTCATAATAAGCACAATGTCAAAGGAGTAAAGTGATAAATTGGGTCAATTTCCATCTAACAGGCCTGCAAGTCACACTACTGCAAAGTAAACATAGCACAATTTTAATTATGGTTACAGGCTTGCACATTTGTTTTCTCTGTGTCATTTAAAACATGATACAGGGTAGTTAATAAAGTTATCTATTCGCTGGTTAAGTGCACTTTAATTTTCTTTCTTGAGAGGGCCATTACTTCAGAAGAATTGTATCTCTCCTTCATAAATTCTCTCCTGACTTGATGTTTCAAAGAGGCCAGTTTCTCTAGGACACATGTTAAAAAATGCAGCTTCAATAAATAGGTGGCAAAGTGGAGGTGTCTTTCCTATACAATTTTGCACAGCCACAAGGATCTGTAATATGGACAACACTTTGAAATAAAGTTCTTTAAAATAAGGAATAGCGTTGAAATGAAGGGGGGGGTGATAGCTATGCTCAGTTGAACTGCGTTCAAAAATCTTTGAACTCCACCTCAAAGTAGTTCACGTAATTCCCATGATGAATTAACTTAATTTTGGGGTAGAACGTTGAATGATTTCTAGTTCATCTTCACATTCATTCATTTCCCGGCAGGAGGCCTGGACTCTTAGCTTTCATTTAAAAAAAAAAAAAAGTTAAGTCAATTTAACATCCTTAAAGAAAGTTAGACAGCAAAGCGTGGAGACAACAGGCTTCTTAGGCAGATACAGAGGCACTGCTGCTGAGCAACCAGAAGGAAGGAATATGAAGCATTTCCTATATCTTCCCTGCTGAAGACATTTGATCTCTTCCAAAAAAAAAAGTAAATAGTACATGTATAGGAACAAAGTGATGGGTGTCTTGTGCTTTTAACAGCAAGCACAAATAAAACAGGGCAAGCATTTTCTAGTATGGTAATGCAATAATGGGGAAAGCTTCACCTGTTGACATTCTTTCTGTCAGACATTTTATTACCTGTGTGTGGCTCCTGAGTTGCTATTGGGTCATATACCTCAGCATAGCAGCATGTAACATTCTGAATGCTATTTTTTTGTTTTTGATTTGGTAAAATGAATTTAAAAGTTCATTTGGATAAACTTGAACTGAACTACTATGTTCTAAAATAAGGACAAACTAGAACTTAAATATTCCTTTTTGGACATCCTTTTTGGATGAACTGATGCTAGTTCCCTTTTTTAAAAATTAACTGTCCAGGTGCTGGCAAAGTTAAGAGTCATGTATATTGCCCCATTCACTTTTTTTTTACTTCAGTCCCACCTCCACGGGTGTGTATCCCCTGGAAAATTACACATGAGATAATGTGGACCTTGGGCTAAAAAAAAGTTCAATCTGGGCCAATTATATATATATATATATATATATATATATATATATATATATATATATATATACACCAGAATTCAGGTTCGATTGGATTTTTGATTCAGTCAGCAAGGGGGACATCACGTGCAAATAATTTGCTTTTGAATATTGGGGTGTTGGTGGTGCTTGATCTTTCATTTAAAATAAAATGTCCTAGAAACCAGCATTTTAATCAAAAGCCTTATGGAACAAGTACAATTTATATGCAGGTGCATCTGGAACCTAAACAACTTCTCTTGGCATCCTTCCTTGAAAGCAATTCTAGGCAGCATGTGCAGGAGGTTTATGCATCCCAATTTCTTCAGTCTTTTAATGCTTTATTATTAACTGAGCTGACATGGCACAGTAAGAATTTATTCTCTATGCTGGAAACCGTTACATTACAGTCTCAGCATGGTCGCCCCCCCCCCTTGCATCCTAATCAAGGATAGGAAGACGCATCGAATCACACACTGCTGAATGATTCTTCCTCCAACCTAGACTGTCCTGAAACAAACTCAAGCAAGGTGTGTGTGTTTTCCCCCAGCCATCAATTCTGCTATAGGAGAAGCTTAGTTGTACCGGAGAAACGGATGAGGTTTTTTTATAAGTGTGCAGAAGAGACTATGCCCAACTAAGCAGCAAACTACTGGAATTGTTTTCATTAGTTCCAGCAGGCTCTAAACTCTGAAGTCTGCCAAGGCCAGGGAATTCTGGTAGCAGGGATTATTAAGACATTTGCGGAAAAGATTGCCATTTTATTTCAGCTCTTCTTGATTGAAAGGCTTCCAACATTTATACCTCTTCCTGCAAAGGATTTGGCAATAATATGTAAGGTCAAAGCAGCTCACATTGTCCTATTCTTGCTAGTAATATACTATACAGTGGTACCTCGCAAGACGAATGCCTCACGCAACGAAAAACTCACAAGACAAAAGCGTTTTGTGATCTTTTTGTTGACTCGCAAGAGGAATTTTTCTATGGCCGTGCTTCGCAAGACGAATTTTTTTGCTTTTTTTTTTTTGCTTTGATTTGTTTACATTGGAAAACCGCAAGATGAAATTTTCGCAATACAAAACGACTCGCGGAACGAATTACTTTCATCTTGCGAGGCACCACTGTACTAGAGTTGTACTAGGCACTGTATAGAACATGGGGGTGTTATTTAAGTTTTACTCAGAGAAGACCCTTTGAAATTGACAAACCTGACTATGTTGGCCCCATTAAATTCAGTAGGTCTACTCTGATTAAAACTTGGTTGAACACTACCTGTAAAGCCTTTTCAAGCTTCAACCCCCATTATTTATATATCTATATATTGTTTTTCTGTTGCCCAAAGTGGTTTGCAAAGCTAAACAGTGGTACCTGTCTATTCGACTCCTGAAACCATTCGAAAACCAAGGTGTGGCTTCTGATTGGCTGCAGGAGCTTCCTTGAACTCAATCAGAAGCCATGGAAGCCATGTTGGACATTCGGCTTCCAAACATTGTTTGCAAACTGGAACACTTACTTCCTTGTTTGTGCATTCAGGAGCCAATTTGTTTGACAACCAAGCCATTCGGGAACCAAGGTATCACTGTCATACTAAGTTCAGCTAGAAATCACCTCAGTCTTCTTTCATTGAAATGAGTTAACACTCTAACTGAAGGAGAAGGAACGCTTCTCCTGCCTTTTGGGGTGAGAGGGGTAGACTCATTGTGAAGGGTGTGGCCTAGAGGGGGGGTGTCCTGGGGAGAGTTCCAAAGGCCAAACAGAGAGGCCTGGATGGTTACTTTGGCCCTGGTGCTGAGGTTCCCTACCCCTGTTGAAAAGGGTTTCAGAGGCATATATTCAGCTTGCATTGGAACAAACATTATGTATGAGAACAGTTTGCATGGGAACAACCAATGCGAATTGAGTTTCAGGTTCATGTGCTCCACCCTCTTCTCTCCTCCTCCAGCAGAGCAAGAAAGAGGAGATTGGAAGCAAATCCAAGCAAGACTTAGTTAGCTTTAACTAGAAAAAACAAACCAGTTTTGGTTCTTACCAGTCAGTAGAGCATGAGACTTTTAATCTTCCAACTCTACTATTCTATGATTTTGAAACCATGGTTTCTGATGGTTGCTTGCTTGCTTAAATCATACTTAAGATTAACCAGAATTCTGAGTCCACTAGCTCTTGCATCCTAAGTCACAAAGCAGCAACACTCCCAGAATTTCTTCCACTTATGGATCTCTGCATCCTACCCAACATTTCTGCTGAAAAATTAATTGTGGCTTTAATTTAATTCATATTTACATGGGACTAAGCCCCACTCAACACCACTGGAACTTCTTCCATGTAACCATGCACGAAATTGTGCTGTGTATGAGTTTGCAGAAGATGTATTGCCAAATTTTTTATATATACAGCCAGTTCTCATCACATAAGTCTAGTGGAGAATGCAAATGGTTATACAATCAAGGCAGATGCATACGCCATAGCTCATTTTCACATCAGATGTTTCAGCAATTTTAAAACATTCATATGCTTCATAAATCCCAAGGCACTCTTTATGAATTAACAATGTGGAAATCTTACTTTACCATTTAAGTTAATTTGAGCAATAAAGTTTCTGGCTGCTAGTCCAAGCACAATGCAGACAATGTGCCTTTAACAAAAAGATATTAAAGAAGCTGCTAGTGAATTTGGGTTTCAAATTTTCACTCATAATAAAATGCTAAGATTTGTTTGGGGAGAGAAAGTTGTGGGCGCTGACTTTACAGAATGAGAGGCACAATGTAGACACACCAATGCATTTTAGTTACAGGACTACATTTCCATAAAAGGAGTTTTTAAGGATGGGTGGAGAATGCAACTTCCAGAAGTTGTTGGACTCCAATTCCCACCAGCCTCAGCCAGCTGCTCAAAAGTCCGAGATGGTGGGAGCTTTAGTCCAGAAGTATCTGAAGGGTCAAAGGCTCCACATCCCTGCTCTAAAGATTTGCTATCACCAACAACAGATATCTATTAAATAAAAAGGAGACCCATTCAGTTCTATAACCTGTCGTAATGCAGCACATGCCTTCAGGAAATGGGAAAGCTAAATTTAACATTTGCTTTGCTGGCATTACACCTCTTAAATTGAAGAAGCAGATGGCACTTGCATTCGCTGCAGTAGCATACCTGTAACACAGTATCTTATATGTGTATGCGTCATAGAATCATAGGATCGGAGAATTGTAGAGTTGGAAGGGACCCTGAGGATCATCTAGTCCAACCCTCTGCAGTGCAGGAATATGGAGCTGTTCCCATACAGAGATCGAAACTGCAACCTTGGCGTTATCAGCACCATCTGAGCTAAATGAACCCAAACAGAATCCCTAGCTTGTTTGCCATCAGAATTAATTCAAGGTCTCCATGCTAAATGTACAATCCTATACATGCCAACTCACAAGTAAGCCCCACTAAATTCAATTGTACTTGCTGTTAATTCAAAAGGAAGCTATAAACAGTAAAACCCAGTAAAGCTGACATCAGGATTCCTAGACTGGATTGGCAGTGATCTATAAAAACACTATTTTTAAAAACGTACTATAGCAATTTTCCATTGGCAACGGATCGGTGCTCTACAATGCCCTCTGGTGTCACAGTTTTATAACACATTTTTATCGTTATAACTGACCAGTGTAGATTAGTCCCTAGTCAGAACATTGTTCCATCTAGCTCAGTATTGTTGGCACTATGGTTCTCCGGGGTTTCAAACAGGAAACATTCCCAGCTCTACCTGGAGAGATGCTGAGGATTGAACCTTGGACATTTTTCATGCAAAAGCAGATGCTGTGACACTGAGCTACATATCAAGAGTCATAGTTTATTTTATGGACTGTCCATGGTACTTTACAGCACAATCCTATGTATGTTTATTCAAAATTAAGTCCCACTGAGTTCAATGGCACTTATTCTCAGATTAGTGTATGGAGGAGTGTATCCAGTTAAGTCATACACAGAGTTGGCCTATTGAAAGCTAGAGGCTTAAGCTAGTCCATTGTTTGTAACTGGTCTACATTAAGTATCCCTTTAATATTTAAGTATTCTAATCTGATTGTGCAAATGAGGTGCAACAGTCTATGGCAGCAACAACATACTGATGGAATACCAGCAAACTGTTACATGGTGTTGTCATGTTGACACTTGGAATAGTACTTAATATCCTAAGTACTTATATGTGCTTCGTGTAATAAGACAAGATCAAGCTGTTAAATCAAGTCTGCAATATGAGAAACACATGCTTATGCTGGAAGGTTTCCACCCCATCACCTCTATGATTGATTGACTGATTAACTGAAAAGTATTCCAGTCCGGCAATAATATCATTTCCTTTAATGAAAAAGTAATTACATTTTCAATCAGGTTTGTTGAATCTCTCTCCCAGTTTATTTCAGATTCATTAATAATAATAATAATAATAATAATAATAATAATAATAATAATAATAAAATATACACTACCCCAATCACTAGAATTCAATTTTTAAAGGAATCCAGGATAGCTTTGATAGAGTCTATTGCCCTCTTTTAACATATCTTTTTTAGATTCCCACGTAATATAACTATGATTAATAATTCACCAGGCAATTTCAAAGGGTTTTAGTCAAAAGCTCTGGCCTGTTCACTCCTGCAATGTGCTCTGAAGTCGGTATTGATAATCGGTAGCAGCCTGCAGGTCTGAAACATAGAAGGGCCTTTAGAAACTGTACATGCTGTATCCATGTTTCTGTGAGAACAATTCACGTCACAGAGCAGGGGCTGGGAAACCTTTTCAGACAAAAGGGCCACATTCCCCTTCCAGCATTCAGATACCTGCAGCAAGCAGGGGTAAATGTGGGCAGAGTGACAAATGCTCACAAGGTTTGGGTTTCATGGGACAGATGTTCCAGAGCTGTGGGGCAGCTGCCAAGTCTACCACTCTATACGGCCTTATTGTTGTACAGTGGCATGCAGTCTCATTTTTTGTAGGGGAGCAGTTAGGGTCAGTGGTGCCATGCTGATGGGGGGGAGTTCCACACATGACACCACAATCTCCTGACGTCACAGTGGGAAGGAGGTGCCAGGCCTCTGACAGGATGCTGGAGCCCTGTTCCCTCTTTCCCAAAGCTGGGTGGTCTTTGGGACGGTGGCGGGACAGCTCTTGGACCCTGTCAGAGCATTACGCCTCCCTTCCTCAGCCAGGCAGAAGCTTCCCTGGTTTTGGGACAGAGGCGCCAGGCTTTAATACTCTAATTTACCATAAGCATTTAGGGAACCAGCCTAGTCCCCTTAGCCCACTGACTGCACACCACTGTTGTAGTACTTGAATAGCGATATAGATAGAATAGATAGAACAGTAGAATAGCGAAAAGGCTAAGATCCTAGTAAATCAACCTTCCTCAGCCTGGTATCCTCCAGATCCCCTGTTACAACTCTCATCGCACCCTGATGACCGGCTGAGGGCAGTTGCAGTCCAAAATATCTGGAGTGCACCAAGTAGATCATATACATAGCTGAGCTGAGCATGTCAGTGGTGAACATATTTCAAAGGTTCTGTGCATGACTCTCATTAAAATCTGAATGTTTTCTGTTATGATTGCTTTCAGATCCTTTGTGTTTCCTAAATTGGCCCACACCCTTGCCACAAAGCTCATGTTTTTAACCAATGATTGTACTGCCCATACTGATATCCGAGTTCAGCATGTTTCTCTGTGAAGTGCTGTGCTTGTAGCCGGTTTGGCATGGATCACTGTACCTCGACATAAGGTACTGAAATAATCTCAGGGTAGTCATAGCAACGGCATTAATAATGAAAACCCAAAGTACTTAAAACGATCATTAATAAAACCATATAAGTTTCCAATTATAGTCCAATGCAATGTTTTCTTTCTGTCACACAATAAAAAGGAACACTAAACACTAATACAGAACAACAACACCCAATATATTAGAGCTCAGAAATCTCATCCAGTGTTCATAAATGTAAACAGAGGCTGAAAATCCCCAATCTCACTCAGAAAATGGATAGACATCACAATCCTATCCAGATTTATCTGTGAGTCAATGGAACGTGTGTGTGAGTGTGTGTGTGTGTGTGTGTGTATGAGATAGGAGTAAAAAAGTTATTCCACTGCCTAAGCCAAAATGACCATAACAAAAAAAGTCAACAAAGCCACACACTCAAATTGCTTGAAAAAATAGATACTGAAGTAATTGTAGTGCTAATGCAATGTTTTAATTATAATTAGTCCATTCCCTACAAGCCTAAACCCCCTCCATTGGTTTGTGCTATCATGAACACACCACCCAATGTGTAACAAAATTATCATTTAGTAAAAGTGGGTGAGCCTGCACACACTGGAAGCCAAAACCTTCTGTCTAAGGCAGAGGTTCGATATTATTGTTATTATTATTATTATTATTATTATTATTATTATTATTATTAGGGGGCATTTGCAGGGGTCCTCAAACCAGAAAACATGTCTCCACCTGTGGTGTAAAAGGTTACAAAAGGGACATAATTTAATACCAGACACAGTCATTGCAATAGGGAATCCACTGGCACACTACCTCCCCACAAAACAAATAGAGGATAAATGAGAATTCAGATTTCCATAGTACTGGTATATGCTAATTTATATTTACAGAAGCAGATTTAGAAATAATTACTGTAATTTAAATAAAAATACAGTAGTGTGCAAAGCAGGACTTGGTCAGTTGTATACCTTTACCAGAGTCACACTCTCCTGGAAGTGGGAGTTTTTTGTGGGGAGCAGAAAGAAAGTCAAATGACTTTTGGGTGGGTTAGTTACAGTAATGGGGCAACCATACATGAATATATGTTGTTTTTCCCCAAGATCATGGTCCAGGGAGGGGAAGATGACTGTTCCCATAGGCTACTCAGGATTGCGCATGTGTGGATGAGATATTTTATATGTCATATATATTTTAGATGTCAGTATTTATTTTATTACATTTATGCCATGCCTTTTCTTCCCTTATGGAACCCAAAGCAATGGTATGTCCATATACTGTAGTCCCTTCTCATGTATGCTGAGCTCACAGATAATGGGGAAGTGTGGCAGCTGGCCAGGATATAAGACGGTATCAGTCTCCATTTTGCCCTGTATGTGTCACATGCAACACTGTTTCCATTCTGCTGCAATTTGGCTTCCCACAAAACTATGTGATTCATATCATGTCATCAGTTATATATCTGATACCTTCTTATATCTTGGCCAGCTGCCACACTTCCCCACATATTGCTTGTGAACTGAAAACAACAGCAGTGATTACCAATCACATTCACTGGATTTATTTCCATTCCAGCCATGGGAAGAATCAGCGGACATTGGTAGTTTCCCCTTCTGTTTCCATTTTTGGTGGAATTCTCCCACAACCCTGCCCCAGACTGGTTAATTGTGTCAGTCCTGTGGCTCTCTCACATGTATTTTGAATGTGTGAGAGAGTTCTCCCTCCCTCCCTCCCTCCCTCCCTCCCTCCCTCTCTCTCTCTCCATCTTTGTATGATTCAGAATCATAGAAAACTGGGAACATTCAGAAATCCATATAGGCCTTGCATATGTCAATGAATGCAGACATTAATTAGACATTGGTGAACAGAGTTTGGAATATGCATAGCTCTCCCTGTATGCTAAATGTTACAGTTCATTTCAAAAGATGGTGTCAAATCCTAGCACCGGCTTCAAACCACCAAGGAATAATAAAATGTTAAATTCAACTCTGTCTTGATTCTCTGCCAACAAATAGATGGTGTAATATGTTCAGGTTCAGGTTTAGTTTTTAGTTTTTTTTAAAAATGTCAACACTTGAGCAGCTGTGTTCTTAACTAGCACAAACTGAGCAAAAAAAAATATATTGTCAGGCTGCTTGGTGAGTAGATCCCAAAAAGGGGAGTGGGGGACTATTAATCAATAAAATGGCACATCATGAACAAAGCCTGTACCCGATACTGCATTATGTATCAGCTCTGAAGAAGAAATTCTTCTTGCATCATATGCGTTGGCACGCATTAGTGAAGCACTGGTGCCAAGCACACTGTGGGCCTTGAATAAATGTTTCATCACAGATATAATCCTATTAGATCAGATTATGTTGAAGTTTACAGATTTGTGACTGCTTTGGTGACCCTTAAGAAGAGTGGTGTGCAGTGTTTGGCTGGCCTTCCTAGGAAAGGTCAAAACTTGTTAACGTAAGGTTCCTGCTCCCTGCTGGCCACCTGGAGACAAGCACCTTTGCTCAAGAGCAAAGTAGGACTTCATGTGCTCTGCTGAGCAGTGGCTGAAGAACGTTTTCCCTCTCCCTCTTCTCTTTGCTGCAAGAGAGGGAGCATGCAGGCTTCAGGTTCTGAATGGTGGTGGGTGGCTGAGCAGCCTTCCCCCTTCCCTGTCTGTTTCTCCTCTTATATCACAACTAGGGATGGGAGAAGGTGTCAATTTTGATTGTCGAAGTCCAGTTAAGATAGTGGGGGGTGGCATGTATGCCACCTTGAGCTCCTTGAAGGAAAGGTGGGATATGCATGCAATAAACCAGCAAGCGAACATATCTTAAAAATTCAAAAGCAGTGCAATTTGAATCAAACATTATACTTTACACACCTCCAAATAGTGTCCTGGAAAGTCTGGCAGCCATACTGAAAATATGATATAGAGTCAGAAGGGACCACGAGGATCATCTCATCCAAATCCCTGCAGTGCAGGAATCTTTTGCCCAATGGGGGGCTTGAACCCACGACCCTGAGATTAAGTGTCTCATGCTATGTTGACAACAAATAGGTTGTAACCTCAGAGACTGTCTTTCATAGGCATTTTAGCACCTTTGCATTTTTATTATGCCTTATCCCAAATAATCTCCCAGACAATTCCCAAAAGTCAGGTAGTGGGGTAGCTTGGATATGAGTGGGGCCTAACAGAATCTGGTGGGTCATCATGGATGACATGGATTAAGCTTTTGAGGTTGGACCGATAAATACTAGGAGGTTAGCAACCCTGAATATACAGACAGTTTGAGCTAAGGTGGCCACATTCACATCTACCTTCAAGATCTTATCCTTCCTTCTTTACCTCAGTTAAAAGAATAAACAAACAAACAAAAATAGGAAATTCTGTTTGCATGGTTTCTTATTTATTGGGGTTTTGGTGTCGTTTTTTCTGACACTTGGTTGAACAAGCATGGGGACGGCAACTGGTGGGTTGGGGGTGGGGTAGTTGTAAATCAAAGGACTTATAAAAAGTTAAGGAATGTTCCTAATGAGCCTTCCCCCCCTTTCAATCAACCAATCGTTCACTTCCATTTTGATTTCACAAGCAGGGTCCTGGCAAACATCCCACTGCAATATATGTTGCTGAGAAATCCCAAGGGGAATTCCTTATGAAACAGCCAGGTTTCCACCTCATTGCTTACAGAGCCATACAGCCCCTAGGCCTAGACATCTGGAAATAAAACCACAGTCTAGCCTTCAACCTGTTGGGACTTGCCTTACAGGAATATACATGGAAGAATGTGTTCTCCCTCCCATTGCCCACATCCCAATATATGAGGTATGGATGGCATACATGTGCATACATGAAAACATCTTTAAACACATGTGTACATCCACCCGGGAAGCCTAACTGGGCTGGGGTGCCCAGGCATGTATATAAGGGTGCATGTCTTCCACATTTTACTTTTGTTGCAGGTGTTGAAAAGCCATCCATATTCCTGTTCCAAATGCTGAAATAATACAGTTTTCAAACAAGTCAATTACAATACCCAGCAAAAATCTGTAGCTGCAAAACTGCTCTTAGACACCAAAAATGATGTGCCACAACACGTGCCAAAAATCCAGATGTTGGAACAAATCCAGGAAAACAAACTGGACGGCCACAGAAAATAATAATTGGTTACATCCAAAGGAACTTAAATCAGAACATTTGAGGTTCAAGCATCTCAAAAAGTTCACATGCAAATGTTTCCTATAATTGAAAGCATCAAGGCATTATATTTCTCTGTCCTTAAAGGCTCATCGGTAGGAATCTGCAGGAAGTAAGATTGCAATTGGCATCAAAGCGAAGTATACATTAATTAAAGTTTGATGTGGACCAACTAAGCTGCTCTGTCAGTGCCAAACATCTCCCAAGATCAGGGGTCCCCAAACTGATCCCCAAGATCAGGGGTCCTGCTTGGCAGGGGGTTGGACTGGATCTTCCAACTCTATGATTCTATGAACTAAGGCCCTGGGGCCGGATGCGGCCCAATCGCCTTCTCAATCCGGCCTGCAGACGGTCCGGGAATCAGCATGTTTTTACATGAGTAGAATGTGTCCTTTTATTTAAAATGCATCTCTGGGTTATTTGTGGGGCACAGGAATTCGTTCACATTTTTTTTCCAAAATATAGTCCAGCCCCCCACAAGGTCTGAGGGACAGTGGACTGGCCCCCTGCTGAAAAGGTTTGCTGACCCCTGCCCAAAATCTTTGGTCACCTGCAAGTAAAATAAGCAAGAAAAGTCTTACAAGAGATCAGCCCTCAGTCAAGACTTTTCAAACAGCTGGGCAAAGATGCACTTAAGCTATTGGGGGGTAATAATGTAAAAGTTTATGACTTTTTGTAGCAATCTGAACAGCATTTTTTTAAAGAACCTTGGAAGATCACATATATGTATGAAGATGGGATAATGATGATTGATAACCCCTGACAGTGTTAGTGTTTCCAGTTCTGTAAATGCATGCACATCTAATAGCAATAATAAACTAACAAAGTCATATTTAGAGTAGACCCATTGAAATCAATGCATTCTGGTTAATAATGACTAACTTGTTTATTTATTTCAGTTGCTGGACTCTGAAGATGACTTAGGCTGCAATCCTAGCTAAGTCGACTAAGAAGTAAGCCCCACTGAACTCAATGGGTCTTGCTCCCAAGTAAGTCAGGTTAGAATTGCAGCCCTTGTGGATACAACCCTCTGTAATGAGTAAATAGCAAGATGGTGTCATCTGCCATTGCTCATTGCGGCTTCTCCAATAGTGATCCTTTACAGACTGGACCAGGAACATGCAAGATGGAGGGCAAAGCGGCATCTCCAGTTCTCAACAAAGATGGAGTGACAAGTGACAAGTGACAAATCCACAAGCTGCAAATGTACAGTTATGAAATTCAGTAGCCTCACAGCTGTGCTTTTGTAACTTGCAATTTCAGAAAAATGTATGCACTGGCACCAGGCTTTCTGGCAGATGATATCATTTTACAGATGACACTAGCGGCGTCTGCCAAACTGACATCCAAGTTTTGCCTTGCTCTTTCTGTGTAAGAGATCGCTGTATTAACACCACTTCTCACAGGGTGAGCTGTTTATTTACCACAATTTTGGCACTGCGCAGCAACACATTCAAGTCACTGCCTCTGCATGTGGCTTCATTCAGTACGGTTGAATTTAACTGTGTTTGGACGAGAGTATTGTGTCTCTCCCCCCCCCCTTTTCCTAGCCTGATCCCTGTAAGAAAATGTGCTCTGCCTTGGAATTGTCTTCATTTCCTCCCCCAGAATGTATGATTCATACACTTTCTTTGTGTGATTTTGATTTATTTACTTTGCTGAATCACTGTGAATTATCACAGTTAGTAGCTGCATGGCTGACTTAGGCCATGTACTAACATATTTCTTTCTCTGGAGAGATGGAAATGACTCCTTCCCTCTACCCATTACCACTATGGTTAAACAAGCCCAAGCAGTTATTAGATTATGGAAGGCAGGCAGGTGAAAAGACAAAAGGCTTTGGGGGGGCCTGTCTTCTCTCTTACTTCCCCCAGATCAGTGTCCGTCTCCCTCCCTCCCTCCAGATAGACATAATATATATATATATACACACACACACACACACACACACACACACACATACACACTTCATCTTTCAAAAGGTTTGGGTAAACCTTGGCTCCAGGAGAATTAATGTGGTCCACTTGAGTTTGCATAATTTTATGTGGCATAGATTTCCCCCAAAAAAACAAAAAAACCACCAATCACC
Organism: Zootoca vivipara; assembly: GCF_963506605.1. Lineage (NCBI taxonomy): Eukaryota > Metazoa > Chordata > Lepidosauria > Squamata > Lacertidae > Zootoca > Zootoca vivipara. The sequence goes on from NC_083276.1 coordinate 101,554,300, forward strand.
ATCAAATTAAAGGAGCTGGTGTTAAAAAAAATGGAGGTAAGATAGATGGCACCCAGTGAAACACCTCCACATATATGGGGAGGGGTGGGGACACATACACAAGGGTTTTTGTCAGCTGGAACTTGCTGGAACTCAGTTCCAGCACCTCTCAAATGGGCGCCATTGCTATTCTAAGAGAATGAGGGAGGTGTTCATGGTGAATTCCAGCACCTCTTTTTCTACAAAAGTAGCACTGCTTCAGTGCATCCACCGCTGGGTAATGTGGTTTTATAATGGATTTTCTTCCTTTATCAGATTAGGAGAATCTGAATTTAGTGGGGAGGAAGGAGATGAGAGAGAGAGAGAGAGAGAGAGGGAGAGAGAGAAGTGCAAGCAGTTTCAAATCCACATTAAATTCTAGTGTGAATGAGCCCACATTTAAATCCCACTGACAAACCTAAGCCTCATTCATTTCAGTAAGACTTTTTTTTAAAAAAATTATTATTTAATCATTTTTTCGATATAAACATCAACCGCAAAAGACACATACAACAAAAACCATAATTTCATTTCAGTAAGACTTAAGTACAACTAGCTGTATTCGGACTTTTTGAGTCGGGTTCCTTCCTGAATTAATGAACTGGTAGGTTGTTGACAACCTTTCTAAAAGGAAAACAGCACAGAATTCTCTTGAAAACAGTTTCTGATAGCAAACAAAAACAAAAAAACAAAAAGTCTAACTCTGCCTTTCAATGGAACATGAAGTTTGGAGAAACAACAACTGCTCTTCATGTGACATGTAGAAACGTGTTGAATTCAGAATGCATCCTTGGGCTCTAACAGATGGATGGATTTGTTTCAACCTGCCTTCATGTTCTGTCTTTTGGAAAATAAACCCAGGTGATGATATATTGCTAGCAATATAACCTTTCTTTCTTTCTTTCTTTCTTTCTTTCTTTCTTTCTTTCTTTCTTTCTTTTTCCTGAAACAACACTTGATTATTATACTGTGTTAAAGAGTGTTAACACCTTTGTGTTCATCGTGTATCTTTTGCTGCTTAATGTGCTTCATTTGCTAGCATTTTCCGGTTTTCCCAAGATCAGCAATATGGTGTGGAAAACTTTATACATATACGTAGCTTTCTTTTCTTTTTCTTTTTTCTTTTTGTTAAGCATACTATTACATTGACAGCACATTCTGTTATAGGAGAACATGGTCAGAATTTCGATTTACTCCCACAAAATCAAAATATAAAACCACAAAATACATAATCAAATAAACAACAACCCAATAACCCTCCCCGTCACCGCTGCATTTTAAGAGAGCATAGGATGTTAGTCAAATCAACCAAAGGCATGGTTAAAAAGGAACATTTTTGCCCGGTGCCTAAAGGTGCATAATGAAGGCACCAGGTGATCTTCCCTGGGGAGAGAATTCCATAGAAGGGGAGCCACTGCAGAGAAGGCCTGTTCTCGTGTTGCCACCCTCTGGACCTCTCAAGGAGTAGACACACAATGGAGGGCCTCAGAAGATGATCTCAAGGTCTGGGTAGGCTCATATACCTCCTTGAGGTATTGCGGTCCTGGTCTTGTCTCCAAAACCAGAAACCAATGCATTAGCCATTCTCTTTGACCACATTTCTGGAGTTTGTCTGAAGCCTTGTTCATGTACACTTTGCTACAGCACTCAGCTCTTACAGCTGTTTTATGCGTTCTCTCCTATACAGTGGTACCTCGGTTTACAAACACAATTGGTTCCGGAAGTCTGTACTTAACCTGAAGCGAACTTTCCCATTGAAAGTAATGGAAAGTGGATTAATCTGTTCCAGACAGGTCTGCAGAGTACTTAAACTGAAAGTACTCAAACCAAAGTGTACTTAAACCGAGGTATGACTGTATACATAACCAAGGTTTCTTTTTTTAAAAAAAAAAAAACCCTGCACCTTTTGTTTTTACCTCCTGCTAGTGATGGTAGCAGCAGTAGAGCTGCCATCAATGGATCATTCTTGGCAGTAGCCAATTTTATCAGAATGCCCTCTGTTGTATCATTCCAGGGAATTCTGAGAGAAATGGCACCCTCTTCAGTGGCTGCCATTTTGTTTCTGGAATTTCCAAGAAAAACACAACTTCTAGGGCATTCTGGGATTAAATTATGGCCACGAGGAACAGTGACTGAATCTGCTCTCCTGCTGCTTTGTCATGAAATGTAAACTGCCCCCTCCCCAAAGAGTATGCTTGAGGTGTAGAGTAAGTGGAAGCAATGGAAATGATACCCATTTGTTCCTTTTGTTCTTCCGCACATTTGCTTCAGAATGAATGGGAATTGAACAATTGACTTGGCACAATTTGGTTCAGTTTTTCATTTATTTCAAAGCAAATGAACTCCCTTTGTTTACCACAGACAAGACACTTTTCACATGGGGCAGCCCTCAGAATTACAACCCTCTCATTTGCAGTCTGAACTGGACTGGGCATCATGTATTTGAAACAATCCAGAGAGTGCATAGTATATATTTGAAATCATGTTTATATGCCCAAGACCTTAAAGTTTGACAACTAACGAGAAAAAACATTAGGGAAAAACGTCCTTGCTAGAATATCTAAACTTTCCTAGAACATAACAGCTTGCTTTTTAGTGCGAAGTCTATGAAGTTTTAAATTCTGCTAGAGGGGGGAGAAAGGCAAGTATTACTGCATTCAATTAGTACATCCTTGCAATTAGAATTTAATACTGATGTTTTCTCACTTTTACTCTCAAGATGCAGTTGCTATCTGTGGTAATTTTTACTCGAGAAAGCTAAAAATCTGCCATGCTTCTTGCTTCAGTTTTGTGCCACTCCTTTGCTATCTTAATGCATCTAAGTTCTACCCAAATCAGTGGCAAGGTAACACAAATTGGGGTCAAAGTGCAAACAAAAGTCTGAAATGATAGGAAAAGAAGACTAGCCTGGGAAATAATGCTTTTGTTGTGAGGAAACTGTTGTATTCACAGACAGTTATGGGTTTCTTTTTATTATTTGATAATTCACAGCACCAAAAAAAAAAAGTTGCACATGATGAGAGTTGTTTGGAATAAAGTTTAATTGTGTCTACAATTTTTTTCCTCCCACTGACGTAAAATAATTAAGAAGAAAGTGTGATTTCACAGACAGAAAAATAAGGTGTGTGCCTTGTGTACCTCCACTATCTCCTAACACAATACTTCAAAAAGTGAGTGAGAAGATAACTAAGACACAAATATTTCAGCTGCTTTCTCACGCACCAGCAATGAAATATATCACATTTTCCAAAGTGAAATGAGCCGCCTTATTTGTTTATTTATTTCATCAGCTTTATATCCCACCCTTTCTCCCAAAGGATCACAGAACAGCTAACAATGTAAAAGGAAATAAATATGATGACAGAGCAATAATTTTAAAAATCAACAGCACAGTTTGAACACAGAACAGCACCAGCAGAGTCAGCGACCTTTTTATATTTGGTAGGTGCTATCTATTGGTAAATCAATTTTGCCGTTATTTGCATTCAGGAAACCTTTATGGCCCAGGGACACCTGAACTTGCTTGTCACTTTGAAGTACTGAAGGCACATGAGACCAGTGTGTGGGTGAAATCTGGCCACAACTTTATTGGTTGCGCAGACATATAAGAATTTGGCATGGCATAAACACAAGACCAACCTGTCAGGCAACCCATCGTTTCAGCGATCCCAGGCCCAATTCACCTGCTGGCTCACCCAAAGAGAGAGTTGCTGGACTCTTGGGAGCACTGTGGCATGGGCTGGTGGCAATCTGGGTATGTGTGGCTTCTCCAGTGCCGGGTTTATTTATAAGCTAAGTAGGCTGAAGCCTAGGGTCTCTAAATCTAGGGGGCCTCGCCAGCCCTCCTGCTCCCCAGCGGGCCGTCTCCCCTCTCCCAAAATTGCAAACCCAAGACTTCATGCGAGGGCAGGGCAACTCAAGCCCAGCAACTATTAGACTTAGGGCTAGCCAGTGGGGCCCAATTTTAAGCAGTGGGGTTCAACTTGAATTTTTTTTTGTAGGGCCCCAGTTCACAGCCAAAGTCTGCAAAATCTTATAGATATAAATAAAATCCATCTAGATTGCCCTGGTGTGGGGGGCCCTTAGGAGCAGCCCGCGGGGCCCAATTTGGCCCAATTGCTCCAATTGCCTTAAGGTCAGCCCTGGTGAGACTGTGTACGGGTTGAACTGACAAGCCCTGCAGCTTCTAGGTCCCTGGTGTCATCATTCAGAGTACCGACTCAAGGACTTGTTGCGGAAATAAAGGAGGGCACTTATTGGAAATCAGTTTTGTCACCTCTTTCCCCCCCCCCAACCCCGAGACAATGAGCCCAGCCACCTTTTATTCACAGTCGCATAAGCGCTACACTACAGCATGGCCATAAATTTGTACGTTCAACTGCTGAAATATACATCCAATATATAGCAATGGGTATTCATGTGGATGCTTTATGAATGAACACTGTGTTTTATGAATGGACTCTATATTTTGTGAATTACCTAAGAGCCACCAATAGGGAGCTCTAGAATCTGACAGCTAACCAATTGGGTACTACCAAACAGCAACCCCTATTGCTGAAAGCAGGTAACCAGCAGGGAATGCTTCAGCTCAGCCTTTGTACTGTTGACTGAACAACCCCTGCTGTGCAGATAATGGAGAAATCTCATAAATTGTATCCCTTCTGGCATCCTGGCCAACTCTATTACACTGGTGTAAATCCTAGTACACCAGAAGCACAGAATACCAGCAAATAAAATCCGCTCGTAAGTCAGCAACTGATAAGACTTGTCAACCAGTTCTTCCAAAGTCTTCCTAAATTATAAAGCTCCAAAATACAGGCCAAAAGAGAGCAGGTCTGGAAAGAGCCAGGCGTACAATGGGCACCAGTAACCAAAATTATATTATCAACATATACAAGCAGTAAAGTTGTTTTCCTTCATTTGCAAAGAATTGTATAAAACAAAGTGGCACTAATAAAGAAAAAAATTCCAGGGTGGCAACAGAAAGCAAACTAAAAATGCTTTTGCAGTTCATCAAAACTATCCAGCAATATGAAGTTTTAGGAAAACTGGTGCTATTAACAGTAATCCTTCTAGTTGGTTAATTGGTTCGGCAATTTCCATGCACATGACGTGTGATGCTAATTATTTCCCCCAAGAGTTAAATGATAACTAATTAGAGGCAGCTACAGGAGAGCTATGAGATTCAGGTGAGGGCCAGATGCCTTGTCAATCCCAGCAGGTATATAAGAGGATGACCCGGCCTGCGGCCTGCCCAGCCAAAAATTATGTGTGCCTCAGTCCCATTGAGGTCAACAAGACAAGTCTGTGGGAGTTAGACACACCCAGCATTAGCTGAATTGGGCTGCAGTCCTAACAGTAGTAGGCCCTGTGGAACATAGTGGGACTTATTTTTGAGTAAACACACAGAGAACTGTGCTGCACGAGCCTAAACCCAAATTATAATCTGCAATATTGTAGACTTCCAACAGTTTGCAATACAGTCATACCTCATGTTACAGACATGTCAGGTTATGTGTTTTCAGGTTGCGGACCGTGGGAAACCCAAAGGTACTGGAATGGATTACTTCCGGGTTTCGCCGCTCACGCATGCACAGAAGCGCTAAATCATGCTTTGCGCACGCACAGAAGTGCCAAGTCGCACCGGCACCTGTGCAGATGCGGAGCTTCAGGATGCGAACGCTGCGGGTTACGGACATGCCTCCGTCACGGATTACGTCCGCAACCCGAGGTTCCACTGTACTGCTAGTCTGAAAAGGTGGCGGTGTCTAATTGTATTGTTGCAGGGTTTGGGGGGGGGCAATTGTAGGGCTAATTATGCATCACAATCAGCATAACAACAACAAAAGTTGTTCTATGCCATAGTGCAAAGTGGTGGGCCTTCCCACCCCTTTCACCCGGCTGGTAGTTAAAAGACAATAGCCAGAGTGTGTTGTGTGTGAACTGAGCTAAAAAAGGAGGCTAGGAAGCTAAGACACAGAGACATGCTTGATTTGGGCTGCAATCCAAGGCTAAGGGAGTGTTAATGCTGTAAGCCCCTCCATCTTAGGCTCAGGTTTTATTTATGTGTAAATAAGCAATATATCCTAAAGACACCACAGTCTTTGCTGACCTTCATTCCAAAGAAACCAAATCCTGGATAAGTGCTGAAACCCCTGGAATCTCTCGGCGCTCAGAGATTGGAATGGCACATAACCACATTGCAAACTACTGAAAGTTTTGAGAAAGTTTACAAGACTTATTCCACAATTGTGGGCATCTTTATTCAAAGTCCTACTGTGTTGAATAGGTCTTACTTCTCCAGGTAAGCATGCATAGGATTGCTACTTAATTGCCCTGTATGAACAAACCATGCAGTCTGGATATTTTTTTAAAACACATTCTTTGCTACAGTATCTCTGCTATGGGAAGGGGAGATGCATTCCTAATACAAATCACAGTTAATACTATCACAAGCTCCATTGTGAAAGCAGAGAAAAGGACTTGGCAAAACATAGCATTCTAATACTTCCTTTCAAATATTGTAACTTAATAAAGTGAACCCTCCCCCCCCCCCAGTTTCTGTTTGGCAAATTATTTAAACCATGTGTGATATCTTCTACTATGAATGCTTGCCTTTGTAGAATAGCACATTTGTGCAGCCAAATCATAAAACGCTAGGCAATTGGGGTGGCATTATGCTCCAAAAGTGAAAGACGATTCCCCAATGTGATGACATTTTTTTTTTAATGGGGAGTTAATCTTTTCAGTGCTAAAGCTTTGTCCTAGTCGGAGATGGGCTGTAGTGATGAATGCCTTGCAGCTGTTCGAACAGCAAAAGACCAAGTTGCAATTTGCTCTGCATCCATTAGATGGTGCTTGAAACAGAAGATATCAAGAAAAGCAGCAGAGAAGAAAACTCTCTCTCTCTGGGTGTGTGTGTGTGTGTGGTTGTGTATGTGTGCATGCATGTATATGTTTTCATCAAATGAATTGCTAGATATGCAACACGTTTCTCTTTCCCGCCCGAAATATATATATATATTGCTTTCATTATATATACTGTTTTACACTTCATCTTTTCATCTATACATTATCATCATATACAGACTATATACTATAAACATTCTAAATCAAAAATTGTCCAACTTTTCTCTTTTTTACTCCTAGGAGTTGGCTCCCATTCTACCTTCATCTGTCTTCTTTTATCATTTTTATCTTTCACGTTATTTTTCCATTATTCAGGTTGTTCTCATTTTTCCAAATGGTTTCAAACACAATGGATTAAACAAATGCCTAATTTGAGTTTATTAATTTTTGGATGTTGCATGTCTTCAAGAATAGAGCTTGATAAATGCACAGATATGTAGGATGGCATCCAGTAGCATCTGTGTGCTAATAGAAGGAATATGTTGGCAGAGTGGGGAAAGGAGGTGATTTTTCATGATTCTCCCCTCTGACCTGTAGTTCTACCCTAAATCTTCTCCAGAGCATTGGGGTACCCTCCGGAGCAGACATAGGGAGGCACAGAAGAAAGGGGGGGCTTGTCAAAATTTGCTTCCCTCCCCTGATTCATTGACAGATTCCTTCCATTAATGGACAGACACTTTGGGATCCCACCTTTACATTTCCAAGTCCCACTTAATTTCCAGACATTTAAAATTTGGAGACTTTGACAACTTTTGAGCCAAAAGTTTATCTAGGTGCATAGAGAACCTGTAGCCTTCAGAGGTTGTTGGATTTCAATCAGACCCCAAACATCATAAATCAATGGTCAGGAAATATAGGAGGTCAGCAACATCTGGAGGGCAACATGATCCCCCACCCCTGACACAGCCTGCTGTTTGGCATACTTGCTTGAGGTCACCTTGCTCTACAGAGTCCTTGACAAAGTGGGCCTTTTCACTTTTGCTGTGTTGTTGCATTTCTGAGAGATGCAGAGAGCTTACTGATCCAATGGTAAAGAACATTGGTGGGTGTGACTGCTTGGGTAGTTTTAATAATGAATTCACAGAATTCCAATTTGGAAAGTGTCTCTAGATCCTATGTCTGGCATCATTGTATCAGCAGAGACTTTTTCCCTTGCTGCATGATAACAAAAGCTGCAGCACTTTATGACACCTCCTAAATGTGTCCACTCGGGGGTCTGGAACTGACAAGTTCCCAGGGAAGAGCCTGTCCATTTGTGTGGTAGGCACATGGATACTTATACAGTCAAACCTCAGTTCCCAAACTCATCCGTTTTGGAATGTTTCGGCTCCCGAACGCCGAAAACCTAGAAGTAACTGCTCCGGTTTTTGAACGATTTTCGGAAGCCAAACATGCTACACGGCTTCCATTTTGAGTTTTTGGTTGTTGAACGTTTCGGAAGTCAAACGGTTTTTCAGAACGGATTTCGTTTGACAACCGAGGTTTGACTGTACAGTATCAGCAAAATCCAATAAAAAAGGACATAAAATCCCTACAGCAGCTGTAGTACAGCTACATGCAATAAGAGAATCATAATGTGCCTCTTCTACACTTCTTGAAACTGGGAGTCCGCAAAGTGAGCTGCCTCTCAAGTAACTACATAGGACTTAATTTATTAAGTACATAAAGAGAGCCAAAAGCAATGCAGCCTTATCTTCCTTTCCTTACTGGATCCCTTTCTAAGAAGACGTTATATATATTTTTTTCATTTGGGGAAGAAATTGATTGAGTGATTGTGAGGCATGGTCGATAATTTCATTTCTCTTTTTACCAAAAATTATCAAAAGACTACATAATGAATCCAGCTTGTTTCATATATTGTTAACAGTACAGTGAAAACATGAGGATGCAGCATAAAGATTGAAACAGCAAATAGAATAATAGGAAAGGATTGTTTATGCTTTCAGAATAATAAAATGTGCTTACGACCTCATTTGATTATTATCTGATTGCTAACTTGCTTCATAACGTTTCTAACCAAATTCTCTAAATAAAATTCACAAGGAAAATTCAAATTTGTTTAAAAGAGGGTGAGAGGGCAATAACACATTGGGACAAAAGAAGAAAGCATGATAATCAGAGATCTCATAATTCAGTCAATCAGGGTTCGTCTACACTTGCATTCATCCTGTGTTTTCTTTTGTTTGTCTTCTGATTTCTAGACATGAGCCCAATAGGTTTTTCTTTCTTCCCACTGCTTTCCCTAGGAAAAACCTCCCTTTACCGCTGAATCAGGACAAACATTAATCTGCAGAAAACCCAGCTGATGTTTGTTCCGATTCAGCAGTAAACAGCAGAAGTGAGGTGCCATCTCATCTAACATACGAAGCTGATTAGCTTACTATGTCTGTCTGTACCTTTTTTGCAGAAAACAACCATTGCTACAAGGATCACGAAACTTCGCTAAAGGTTACATGGGGAGCAGTAATGCTTGCCAGAAACCTGAAATTTGAAAATAATAACCCAGAAGAGCAGCATTGTTTCAAACTTTTGTTCAACAGCTTCTAAATCCCTTGACAAGGGTTAAGCAATGTTTTTGCTGGCTAAGCAACTATAACGCATCTTACCCAGAGTTAGAAGCATGCAGCCCTGCATGTGGATACAGAAAGTCAATCTGCATAAACATACATCTTCAGTCTAAAACAGGCTTCCTCAACCTTGGCCCCCCAGATGTTTGGAGACTACAATTCCCAGCTTCCCTGACCACTGGTCCTGTTAGCTAGGGATCATGGGAGTTGTAGGCCAAAAACATCTGGAGGGCCAAGGTTGAGGAAGCCTGGTCTAAAACTTTGGCAGGATTAGCACAAAAAATAATTGGGCAGCTCCACCACTGTTTGATCAAATGAAACAAGGGCATCAGAAGAGTGGTGCTAGATCAGGCAAAAAGCCCATCTAGCTAGAGATGTGGATCCTGTAGTCCTCCATGTGTTGTTGGGCTCCAATACCCATCAGCCATATCCAGCATGGCAAATGGTCTGGGGTGATGGGATTTGAAGTCCAGAAACATCTGGTTGGCCATAGCTTAGCCATCCCTTTTCTAATCCAGTGTTTTCCAACCTTGTGCCACCAGATGTTTTGAGACTACAATTCCCATCATCCCTAGCTAGCAAGACCAGTGGTCAGGAATGATGGGAATTGTAGTCCAAAAACAGCTGGAGGCACAAGGTTGGGAAACACTGTTCTAGTCCAACATCCTGCTTCTCACAGAGGTCTACAACAGGAGTGGGGAACCTTTGGCCCTATGAATATTATTGAACTACAACTCCCATCATCCCTGGAAATTGGCCAGGCTTGCTAGGGCTGATGGGAATTGTAGTTTAGCAGAAAATGGAGGGTCAAGGGTTCCCCACTCTTCTAGGAAGCCCATAAGCAGGGTTTCAAGACAACAGCTCTCTCCTGCCTTTGCTTTCCAGCAAGGGGTATTTATGGGTATATTGTCTTTGAAACTGGAGGTGCCGTATAACCAGTATTAGATCTGTTCAGTATGAATTTGTCTTTTTAAAGCCACCCAGCTATTGGCCACCATCACATCTTGTGGTGCCCATTTAATCATGCATGGTGTGAGGAACAAACTATTTTCAGCCCCGAAACTGCTGCCAATCAATTTAGTTTCATGCATGTTTGCATTTCCATCCACCATCATGTTCTTGTGTATAAAAGGTGGCAAAAGAAATATTTTGGTATACAAATGCATTTAAGTCCCACTGACATTGATGGAAACTCTAGACACTATGGGACTTTGAAGTATTTAACTTTCTCTGGATCTTACTCCAGTAGTGTGTGTGTGTGTGTGTGTGTTCTTTAATTATCACTCCTAAAATATAATGCTCACACTGAATAGGGATTAAAAACCAGCGATAAATCTGGGGGAAATATGCAGGCAATGGGGGGGGGCGGTTTCAAACTGTGTAAAGACAATTACTTTTTTGCCATACATATAACAGAAGTGAAGGCTTAATTAACTTGTCAGAAAGTGTAGCATCTCTTTTCTTGAGCTGCTGAACTCACCTTCCCAAAAGACTTGGAGGCAGGCAGAGGGAGAGGGAGGGAGGGGGCGGGGTGGGGGAGGAATCCTCCATGCTTTATCTGAAGGAGCTGATCATGCATGACATTCCTGTCGCCCAGTAATCTAGTTTGTCTGTCATTACCAGAGGCCTTTTTCCTCTCTCTTTCTCCAGCTGGCTGAGTAGGCTTCTTTCACCATTTGTCTGGCAACGTCTCGGCGGCGCAGCTCCCAAATGTTCAATGATGAGGGACACCTTTGTGCCGATGGGCTGAAGCAGCAAGACGCAGCATCACTATTTATGTGACACATGACACTCCTGTTTTATCAGGAATATGTGGAAAGTTCTGGTGAAAAGATCTGAGATCCTTGTTTGGCGAAAATCATAACTGTGAAGCGTGCCCTTAACAGGACCTTTAAGGCATGATACAGACCTAAGGACATGTGACTCCAGAAGTAGCGATGGGTGAATTGGTCGGTTTTGGTTCTCCTCGTTTCTCATTTTTCCTATTCTTAAACTCAGTTCTTTACACTTCTGTGTGATTCATAAGTTGAAAAGGGAAACCTTTGGAAAATTTATCAGCATTTCAGTCCAAATTGCTCCTCATACACATGTTGTATGAGGTTTTGACAAAAATAACATGTTTGCAAGCATTTGTGTAGCATGTTTGTATGTGTTGTTTTAGCAAATATATGCATTGTTATATGTGCAATTTGTACGCTTTGGTTATTGCTGAAGAACTGGTTTGCAAAATTCAGAGAAATGTCGATTTCAAAGGACAGCTGGGCTTTGGTTGGCATATTCTTTTGCAAAGTGTGAATTTGATAGAATTGACTTCAAATGTGTATGGAATCAAATTTTTATCTCCATCCCTATATGTTCAGCAATAAAGACTACTGTACAATTGAGCATTTGCCATACATGTCCAGGTCATACTAGATGTTACTTATGTAGTGTCGGGTAGGAAGAAGAAGACCACCCTTCATCCAAAGAGCATAGGGTGGTTTCACAACATAAAATGAAAAATAACTTGGCTTATTTTCTGAGCCGATCCAACATTTGGAATTCAATTGCCCCCAACCCTCTTCAATCCCTGTCTCTCTTCCATGTCTTCCGTGTTGGGCTTCCCATAGCCATTTAGATGGCCATGGTGAGAACAGGATATCAGAGTAGATGGGCTATTGGCCTGATCCAGCAGTGTCTTCTTCTGTTATTAATGCCTCACCTCCATTCTATTTAATTCTTCCACAATATGGGCATGGGCAGCAGAACCCTTTTGTTCCTGCAACAACAGTCAATTTGCTAAGACTAAGCCTTTAGACTTTAGGGGCAGCAATTCAGCTTCAGTTGCAAGCTCTACTTTCAATGAAAGATGCCTTTTCATTTAAAGGGGCCCAGGCATCTCCAGTAGTCTTTTATTCCAGTGCAGCAGAGGAGATTCTGGTTGTGGCAGGACTTCTGTCATGGAGTACTCCTAGTCGGAGGATGGCAATGTAGCATCCTTCGGACAGAAGGGCACTGCTACCACAGGCTCATCTTGCGGCAGTGCTTCTGAGGGTGCAATTCCCCTTCTGATTTGGAGTCCTCATCCTCCAAAGAAGGGGAAACTGACCTCAGGATCATAACATCTCCTCCTTACCGCTGCCACGACTGCCCATTCCTGCGCCTTCTTTCGCTGCACACCATCCACAGAGTCATCCGGAATAAGGATCCAAGGAAAGAGAAAGATACTCCATTTTTTCACTTCAGTCATTTGCTTGCATGCCTGTAAGAGGAGAGGTAAATATAGGCAGGAAAGTGGAGAAGCAGGACTTGGAGGTTCTGCGGTTGTGGACCTCAGCAGGGGATCAACAATGCCAGCCCTTGATGCCAGCCCTGTGAGCAATGGTAGCATCCCAGTGATGCTACACACTCGATCCCTGTGCTCAAATGGCTACTGGGGGGAAATAATGACCCATCACACACTTTGACTGCATGTGCATGGACATGGACACATTAAAGGATCTTTCCATTAAAAAAAACCCAAACAAACCTGCCCTCACCTTATGCATAAGACAGGCTCTTTAGAAAGTGGTGGTCGTATATCTAGCTTCTTTGAGAATGCACATTTCCCACACCCTTTTTATTGTGGTTGCTCCAGAGTCTGTTCTTTCTCCCCTCCCACAATTGATCCCTTTGGTATAAGTTTGTATACATACAAAGTAATAAATTATTATTATTATTATTATTATTATTATTAGCCTCCCATCTGGCTGGGTTTCCCCAGCCACTCTTTCAGTTATTTTCTAACTTTAAGCAGTGTCTTTGTTTGCAACTTTCGGGCAGGTATTTTGGTAGGATGAACTGCCTTCTGCAAATCGGGATGTGCTGCCGGGGCATGTGCTGTTGTTACTGAGAGTTGAGTTGTTGTTGTTGTTGTTGTTGTTGTTGTTGTTGCAAATCCCCAGTGCAAAGTCTAGTAAACCTTTCAACGCCATCATGGATTTGACTGACCCAATAGGATTTAGCAGTCAGAACTGTCAGCTAGACAAATCTGAACATTGTGCTGGTAGTCCCAGGCTCTCTGAACTCTATTTAGGGCACAATATTGAGAAATCCTATTTTCTCCTGGCATTTAAAACAGACAAGACAACTGTGTTTTCCCTTCAGGGCAGAGCACTGCCACTCAAACTCTTGAAACTTTTGTAGAATCTGTTTAGACCAAGAATCTATTGCTGGATATTTTCAGTGAGTCATTTTGTTTGGTTGAAATGTTTATTTATGTAAAACATTTATTCCCATCTCTCCCTGTGCTTAAGGTAGTTTGCAACAATCTAAAAGTTATTTTTAAAAAAATGCAGAGAGAGCGCTAAAAATACAAATCGTACCACATCTATAAAACAGGATATATAGACCTGGATTGTGAATTTCTGCTGTTTAAGGCTATTAGAGAATCAGCATACTGAACCGAGCAAAGAAGCAACTGGGAGCTAATGTAGCTAGTACAAAATGTGTTCTCTCATCCCCACCTGACAGAAGGTAGATTAGAGGATTCTGCTCCAGGTCCAGCTGCCCATAGAATCCTGCACAGAGTGTCTATCAGACATTTATCTTCTGGGAGCTACAAAAGTGTGGGTGATGTGAAGCAAGATCCCAGTCTTCCAGAAGAAGGCTCAATTAATAGATCAGCTAGCTTGCATGAAAAGTAGCATAGCTATGTCCCGGAGGAAGAAGAAGAAGAAGTATGCCACCCTTCATCCGAAGACCATAGCATGGTTCACAACATAAAATGGAAAATAACTTGGCTTATTTTCTGAGCCAATCCAACATTTGGAATTCACCTGCCCCCAACCCTCCTCAATCCCTGTCTCTCTCCCATGCTTTTGGGCTTCCCATAGCCATTTGGTTGGCCATGGTGAGAACAGGATGTTAGACTAGATGGGCCATTGGCCTGATCCAGCCGTCTCCTCTTCTGTTATTAATGCCTCACCTCCATTCTCTTTAATGAAGGAGCACAAGGAGCAGCAGCAATAGCATGCCCTGAATGGAAAGGAAGACAAGGCTACCATTCCCTCCACCCTACCCACCATCTTTGGTGCTCTAGCATGCGTCATAGCAGCATATCGGGAACATGGGTGCAGTGTCCTGGGAAGAATGTAGTTCCCCCAGAAGCTGCTGCAATGGCTGACCAAGAGAAACACCCATTTCCTAACTGCTGGATAGCTGGAGAGAATGCCTCTCTCTATAAGCTCATCATGGTTTCTTGGCATACAACTAGAAAAAAGTATAACAGGACCTAGTGGTCAGTTTCTCATCCTGGATGTAGTCAAACATTCCTGGCAAGTTTTAAAAGGCCTTTAAAATGGATGCAACAAAAGGCTGATTGAACCATTTTGACTTTTACCGTGATCACCTGAGATCATTTTCAGTTGTCACATAAAATTGAAATAAAATGAAACAACAGTAAAACTTAATAATCTCATCTATTGGAAAGTTTCAGCCTAGTCACCAAAAGCTAGTCCAGATTTTAAATGATAATGTTTCAGGGTGTTCTCAGAGGAAAGGCAGCTTTTGCTTTGGGTATGCTTTCAAAGAAAAGGTGTTGCATAGAAAACAACTGTCCTCTGATGTCTTACCTTTGCACATGGATGGATTAAATCAAGGTGATGTTTTAGTAGTTCAAGCCTGCATAAGCACAGTTTCCAATTCAACAAGCCAAACATATCTCACTAGCTCCATTCAAGGAAGCATAAATATGGTCAGGTGTGATTGACAAATCAGAATAAGAAACCATGGTTTGCAGCAGGTTTGGTAGTCATGGTTTGTACTACAACTGAATTGATAGCCAGCCATGGCTGCTGCTCTGGGGGCCCTGTCTGCACCACAGTAACCGGAGTGAAGAGTTCAGGAGTGATGAATGAAAGCAGACCAGCAGTGATAAACCATGGTTTGCCTAAGCGTCTGGAAACTCAGACCAAGTTCTGGGTTCTGAACTATGGTGTAGAGCAAGCCACAGAATGGTAAGATGTCTTAGCGAGTAACTGTGGCCATCCAGTTACATGGCAAAACTCCTGTTTTTGCAAGCTCAGGCAGGCAGCAAAAACAGGATGTTTGTTAAGTCCCTGGCAGGGTGCCATAATTGAACGTTCCTTTCGACAGATTGCATCTGGCAAAAAAGTGTGAGGGAGCCTTGAGAATTCTTTATTGAAACCAGAGCTCTCAAAGATGGGCAAAGGGAAGGCTGTTTCTTAACTTTGACAGAGTTTTCCTGGCTTCTCCTCCTCCCAGGCACGCAATCTCTCTCCTCATGGTGGTTTTGCTTTCCAGCACAATATGAAGAAATCTCTGAGCACCAGCATACCATAAAGATGCTGCTGGCATCATTTTGCTTCTCTTTTATTCCAAGCATAACAGGGAAATGTCAGCGAGATAATGGACTTTCCAAAGCAGTCTTTGTGGTGTTTGTTTGCTGAAGTTCAAATCGCTAGCAATAAAATAAAATTCTGTACTGCCAGGAAACAATAATTGGGCTTTCCAAAAAATAAAAAAACAAACATTAGTCAAAGCAAACATAACAGGAAAAGGCACATATCCAAAATATGGAAAATTCTTTCTTTTCTAAAGGCAGAGATACAGACAACTCACATACATTTATTTTTCAGTTGTTACACAGGTTTTTGTTTATATCCCATCTTTCCACCAAGGAGTTCAAGGTGGCATACATGATTCTCCTGCTTCGCATTTGATCCTCACAACAACCCTGTGAGGTTGGTTACACTGACAGATAGCAACTGACCCAAGACCTCCCAGTCAGCTTGTCCTCTGAGCCCAACAAAGCTGCCGAAAGGATTCTTCAGGTTGAATAATGGGATAGCTCAGTTGGCAGAGCGTGAGACTTTTAATCTCATGGTTGTGGGTTCGAGCCCCATATTGGGCAAAAGATTCTTGCATTGCAGGGGGTTGGACTAGAAGACCCTCATGGTTCCTTCCAACTCTACAATTCTATGAAGCTTTGGAGGAGAAGATCCCCTTGCAATTTAAAGTGAGGGAGGAGGGTTGTATTGGATGGAGAGCCACTTGGGTGTAACAGAGCTATGAATGAGTGAAACTGACACAAAATTTCAATCCCTATTTGGACTGCTGGAATAGCTCAGTCAGTAGAGCACTAGACTCTCAATCTCAATTGTCATGGATTTTGTGCTCCACGTTGGGTAAAAGATTCCTGCATTGCAGGGGGCTGGACTAGATCCTCTTTGGATGAAACTGTTCTTACACCTTTCTTCCATTTGCAGCCAAGTAAATCTCACCAATATCAATGGCATTTATTCCCAGTAAGCAGCCATAGTCTTAGACCTATTAAATCTGTAAAATAAAGTTTCAGATGTAATAAAGTGCCCCGAGCTGAGTTTTTTGGGAACCTTAATTAGCGGCATAACTGTGTGCAGTTTGCTGATCTCATATATATGATTAAAGGTCATGTAATCACTGGAGACATAATTTGCGACTTTCCCTGCATGTTCTGGCAGTCCAAAGAAAAAGATCTCTTTGCAGAGCCCAAAGTCCTGGAATTTCTTTTGCAATGCCTTCGTGTCCTTTGGTCACCATTTCATCATTTCATCGAGGTGCTTCAGTTCCTGATTGTGTGGCTCCCTTTTTATTGTCTTAATAAAGGGCCACAGCTGCAGTCAATTAGAGGAGCAGAACTCATGCAAGAGATTCGCTGCCAATTTTCTGAAACCTCGATGACTAATAACGACTGCTGAATTTGACCAGTTTCCCTGGCATGTAGGGATTAATTAAAACTAATGATAAGGGGGGAATGCAGAGTTGGAAGACAAAACTGAAACCCAAAGTAAATGTGAATCTGATTAAATTATTAGCGTGATTACCGCAACTGACATGGTCATGATGAAAAGTGTGACATGACACACACACCACTTACACAATATGCAATTGCAAAAGAGCCAGATCACGCCATACAGAAGCTCTGTCGGTGGTGATCTGCAATATGCAAATTAATCAGCAGGATCAAGGAAATAAGATGATTTTCCTCTGTCATGCTTCTTCAATATTAACCAGCATTATTTTTAAATATTCAGCACTTCCAACAATAGTATCTGCAGAGCCTGGAGAATAAATGAATGCATATTCTGCCCTGAGCATTTGCACAGTTCTAGCATTTAAACGTGCCTTACCGCACTTATATTATCCTGCTGTGCCACATACATTTGGAAAGGGGGAAACGAGTAAGGTGGCAACTGTCCATTTATACATATGTGTAGTTTATGGTCACTGCTCCCAACTGGCACAACCACACTAGCATCTCACACCAGGTCCTGTGTGCCACTCAAGACTAAGTCCACAATCACTGTCCCTCTGGTTGGTTCCATGGCCAACTGTTTGAGGGTACAGTCATTTTTTGGTATCCAGACGTTTCCCTATGCCAACAGGACACAGTCTTGAGGAGCCAGATCATTTGACACTTGGGGGCCCACTTTTAGCATAAAATAAGTCAACGCAGGTGGCACTGTGGGTAAAACCACAGAGCCTAGGGCTTGCTGATCAGAAGGTCGGTAGTTTGAATCCCCACAATGGGGTGAGCTCCTGCCAACCTAGCAGTTCGAAAGCATGTCAAAGTGCAAGTAGATAAATATGTACCGCTACAGCAGGAAGGTAAACAGCGTTTCCATGTGCTGCTCTGGTTTTTCAGAAGTAGCTTTGTCATGCTGGCCACATGACCTGGAAGCTATACGCCGGCTCCCTCAGCCAATATGCGAGATGACCACCGCAACCCCAGAGTCAGTCACGACTGGACCTAATGGTCAGGGGTCCCTTTACCTTTACCTTTAAGTCAAGAAAACACCTCTCCTCTGTTCTTATGTGATTTCATTCCTCTTACATAATTACATGAAAATATGATGGTCTGCTCTGCTTCTAAATGCATCTGTACAATATTATTATTTCACAAGAAATGCCTCTTTTCTATGTTATTTTGCAATGGCTAACATTGCCCAGACAGGAGTGCCTGGCGTGCTCTGGTCCATGCGGTCATGAAGAGTTGGACACGACTAAACAACTAAACAAAATATTGCCCACACACGTCAATCTTGATCCCACAGTCACTGGGATACACCAACCAGTAGGGCTATGGGCTGTAGCTCAGCAGTCTGGTATCTGCTTTGCATATGAAAGGTCCCCGTTTCAACCCCCAGCATTTCCGATGCTGAGCTAGATTGACTAATGGTCTCTCTTAGCAGAAGGCAACTTCCCATGTTTTCTATGTTCCTCTGTGGCAGAGGTGCCCAAACTTTTTTCGAAGAGGGCCAGATTTGACAAAGTGAACATGTGTGAGGGCCGACCAAAGGATTCAAGTTTTTGCACTTTTTTTAAGGATTTTACCCCAGGACATATGCGGCCACAGGGACAGGATTAAATCGACCAGCAGGCCGGATTAGGGCCCCGAAACAGACTTTTGACATGCCTTGCTCTGTGGATTAGAAATTTCACAGACTTTTGATGACTGTGATTGTATGCAGCTCTGACGCAATTCAGTCTGAAATCCATGTATGTTGTGGACAAATAAGAATACCGCATTTTCTCTCCATGCATAGGAAGCACAAATATGTTGGGAAGTCCTTTAAGGCACAAACTGAAACACGAGGGGTTGGGGGGTGAAATAAGAGCTGTCCATTATGTTCATTATTTACTCCATCTCCTAATGGAATAGTCTGCTTCAAAGGGGCTGTTGAAGCCTACATTGGAGTTGTGAAAATGAGTATGCCCATAGCTTCCTAATTGAATCTCAAAAGGATGTAATTGTGTTCCCCAATTCCATGTGGATACAGTTGGTTGTAGGTAATGCGATTACTCATGGGTTACTGCCTGCCTGCTGTATAAGAGTGCCAAACCTGAATGTGCAACATGTTCCAGGGTTAATGAAGCCTAATGTGGTGCCAGCATCACTCTGTGCCACTGCCTGCAGAGTGTGAACGGATTATATCCTGTCCTTGCATACCATTTCAACCCTGCCAGGATGAATGAAGAGCAGGATAAATCACTGATTAAGTATGCTAGTCACTGAATATGTGACTAAACTGATCCCTGCTGCAAAGACAAGTTTAATCTCTCTTTTTGCTTTTCCTCTCTCTCAAACTACAGTTTGGGGCTTTGAGCTCTGACAATTATTTATTTATTTATTTATTTTGCAAAGGCAGGATTTATAGCCTAGTAACATTGAAATCAAATAGTTTCAGTATTTGTGCTTCTTTTTCTTCTGAATTGTTGCAAACTGGATAGCCCCATTGGGCAAAGGCCTTGACAGAACACATGGCATGGATGTTCTCTGCTCCCATGAAACAAAAGAATAAACCCATTTGACTGACACAAGCACAATACATTCTGCTGCCTGAGGCAAAGGGCAGGATGCCTCCCTCCATTTCACATAAGGAATCCAAACAGACTGGTATTTGAATCTGTCTTCAGCAGTATTCCTCTACCAGCGTGTTCCACCACACCTGAAGCCAGCAAGCTAGCTTAGCAGAAGCAGGCAGCATACACAGTATTGCCCTCCAAAGCCTCACTTGATCTTACTTACCACTCCAGCCTGAGGCAGCTGCCTCTCTTTGCCAAATGGTAGGGCTGGCCCTGACAGAACATCAGGAAAAGCAGGAACGAAAGTATACCCCTGTTTCCACTGCTCCCTGTACAGTGGTACCTCGGTTTATGAACACAATTGGTTCCGGAAGTCTGTTCATAAACTGAAGCGTTCATAAACTGAAGTGAACTTTCCCATTGAAAGTAATGGAAAGTGAATTAATCCGTTCCAGATGGGTCCGCGGCATTCGTAAACCGGAAGTTCGTGATCCGAGGTGTTAATAAACCGAGGTTCCACTGTATTGCATCACCTATATGTACATTCAAGGTCATTTTACCCAACTGATCTGATGTAGGAGTGCAGAGGAAAATAAGAGATCAAGAGAGAAAATGCTATTTTTGCTTTGATCTCAGTAACCGAACCCTGGGGTAAGCAAGCTGTGGTAGTATGTAAAAGTAAAGCTGCCCCTGACCATCAGGTCCAGTCGTGTCCGACTCTGGGGTTGCGGCGCTCATCTCGCTCTATAGGCCAAGGGAGCCGGCATTTGTCCGCAGACAGCCTCCGGGTCATGTGGCCAGAATTACAAAGCTGCTCCTGGCGAACCAGAGCAGCGCACGGAAACACCGTTTACCTTCCCTATTTATCTACTTGCACTTTGATGTGCTTTCGAACTGCTAGGTGGGCAGGAGCTGGGACCGAGCAACGGGAGCTCACCCCGTTGCAGGGATTCAAACCACCGACCTTCTGATCAGCAAGCCCTAGGCTCTGTGGTTTAACCCACAGCGCCACCTGGTGGTAGTATGTAGCTCTAGATAATTCTGAAGTCTAATCACAATCACCATGTTTCAACAGGAAATGGAGAGACTGAAGCTTTCCCCCCCCTCGGGTAAACATTGGAAGAAGCACTCACAAACACTACTGTAACCTGAATGTCCAGTGAAAGATTGTTGTTGTTGTTTAGTCGTTTAGTCGTGTCCGACTCTTCGTGACCCCATGGACCATAGCACGCCAGGCACTCCTGTCTTCCACTGCCTCCCGCAGTTTGGTCAAACTCATGTTGGTAGCTTCGAGAACACTGTCCAACCATCTTGTCCTCTGACGTCCCCTTCTCCTAGTGCCCTCAATCTTTCCCAACATCAGGGTCTTTTCCAAGGATTCTTCTCTTCTCATGAGGTGGCCAAAGTATTGGAGCCTCAGCTTCACGATCTGTCCTTCCAGGGAGCACTCAGGGCTGATTTCCTTAAGAATGGATAGGTTTGATCTTCTAGCAGTCCATGGGACTCTCAAGAGTCTCCTCCAGCACCATAATTCAAAAGCATCAATTCTTCGGCGATCAGCCTTCTTTATGGTCCAGCTCTCACTTCCATACATCACTACTGGGAAAACCATAGCTTTAACTATACGGACCTTTGTCGGCAAGGTGATGTCTCTGCTTTTTATGATGCTGTCTAGGTTTGTCATTGCTTTTCTCCCAAGAAGCAGGCGTCTTTTAATTTCGTGACTGCTGTCACCATCTGCAGTGATCAAGGAGCCCAAGAAGGTGAAATCTCTCACTGCCTCCATTTCTTCCCCTTCTATTTGCCAGGAGGTGATGGGACCAGTGGCCATGATCTTGGTTTTTTTGATGTTGAGCTTCAGACCATAATTTGCGCTCTCCTCTTTCACCCTCATTAAAAGGTTCTTTAATTCCTCCTCGCTTTCTGCCATCAAGGTTGTGTCATCTGCATATCTGAGGTTGTTGATATTTCTTCCGGCAATCTTAATTCCGGCTTGGGATTCATCTAGTCCAGCCTTTCACATGATGAATTCTGCATATAAGTTAAATAAGCAGGGGAAAGTGAAAGATTGAACACTATCAAATGCACTATTTTCATGTATCAAAGGGTCCACCAAGCAATGGCTCCTTCATCTCCATATAATTTCCTCCTACCTACCAGTACTTAAGAAGAACCCTGTTGCCAAAGGCCTACCTAGGTGATGCCCAGTGCTGAGCTAGGTGCCAATGGGAAGTCGGGAAGGATAGGGCTGCCATGCTCAAAGGCGGAAGTCCAGGGGCAATTTCTGGAAGGCTGTTGTTTGTCAGTGGATCTCTGGCAAGTGAACTGAGAAATTGTTAATAAAGCTCAACAAAGCTCAGCAGTTTGGGGGGGTTGCATTAAAGAAAAGCTCAACAACTTTTGAGGTGTCAGGATTTTTCCTTCTCGAAATACGACAACCCTACACAAGGAATCTCCTCACTTGAGATCCCAAGCAACTGGTAGTCAGAGGCAAACTATCTCTTACTGGAAGTAACAAAGCCATAATGACTTAGTAGCCATGGGTAGCCTCCGCAGCTTGGATTCAGCCTCCCCAACCATAGTCTTACATTTTGTTGGGGGGGGGTTCAAATGTAGCCATCAGGGACTTTTGATAGAGCAACTAATGTATTGCTCTACATAAAACATGGCTGTGTTGTCAATCATGTATCTTATATGGATTCAGCTGAGGCTCAGTTCTGAAGTCCTCTTCCCAACTGAGAATTACTGTCCTGGCAAGGCACCAGGAAAGGACTGGATTTAGTACATCTCAGGAGACTCTGCCCAAGTCCCCATTTGCTAGCCAAGTCCTGTAAATAATTTTACTGCCTCTACAGTGACCAGAAGCTTGCTTTTTGTAACAGATAACGTTGTCAAGAAGCATTGCCCTCTGACACAGAATAAGTGTCGTATTAGTTCTGGTTGTGACTTGAGTTGAAAGTCTATTACTCCAAAGCAGATCAGTTGAATGCAATGCAAGTGTTACATAAAGTTTTCTGAATTATAATTTTGTTTTGTACTTTGGAGCACAATCTCAGAATGGCTTCGCCCACACAACAAATGGTGTGGACAAGGTGGTATTTCTAACTATCAGCAGCATATTACTTAGAGGGTTTAAGAAAAGACACTTCTACAACCTGTTCCTAAGCAGTCAGTCCTACTGAGTTCCGAGTAGGGATGGAGGGAGGCATCCATTGGCTCCAATTCCTAAGCAAACATACCTGATCCGTACCTCCTGAACTGTTGTGTGGATCAGCATGTAGTTCATGTCGGAATCTGTACTACAAATGAATTCTATGAGTCTTTTAGGGCTCCCCTGCACACTGTTCCTTCCTTTAAAGGGGGGAAATGCCCCATTGCCCCCTTGAGAAATCTGGAAAGACAGTTATTCTACCTTCTGCTTAAACTGAAAGGCAATTATTGAGCACTGCTTCATCATTGTCTGGAAGCACCCTAAGTGTGACTCTCTACACCATCAAGTTCTCATATTTTAGGACCTTTGCATTATTTGCATGTTTGTTTTCAGTGTAAAAATATTCCTTATCCTGTTTTAGGATAAATAAAATGAGGTCTGCAAGTCTGTCAGAACAAATGATATAATTTAAGCATCTTTTGTAATTCCATGTTGCCTATAGTCTACCTCCACAGTTGGAGGCGGTATGCCTCTGAATGCCATTTCCTGGGAATCACAAATGGGGAGGCTAATCTGACACTTGTGCCCTGCTTCCAGACTTCCTGAAGGCATCTGGTTGAACATTGTGAGAACAGGATGAGTAAATGAGCCTTTGGCCAGATCTAGCAGAGTTCTTCTTATGTTCAACTGAAGGAAGTCAAAGAAAACGAACCCTCTGAGAAGGAGGGGGGGGGGAGAGGAAGAACAAAACTGAAGATTTCGCTTTCTTCAAAGCATCAGCAGAATCTCCAAGAGCACATATGGGGTGGAAATGAGAAAATAATGGTAATTAGAAGCTAGAGACTTGCTGACCTTCAAAAGTGACTGGGCAAGAAAATCACTTTCCATGTAAGTGTACATCAAAACTGCGTTTTTAAATGAAATTTTAGAGCCAACTTGAAAGATCATCAATAAGCCTCGCTTCTTTTCAAAAAATATTTTATTAAAGCAAGAAGAACTGGAAGCAGCTCTTAGAAGAGACCCGGGCATTACCTGTGAAAATGAGTAATCAAAAAGTCAAAGTAGTATTTCCAGAAGAGAGTAGCAAAAACACAATATGATAATAATAAAAAATGCATGTCTCAGAATGAAAGATATCTACTGATACTTACCATTCTAGAGTCTTATTACTGTGTGACTGCCACTTAGTGGAAGGAACAAGGCAGCAGCAAGGTCAAGGTTGTACAGTGGTACCTCTGGTTAAGAACTTAATACGTTTCGGAGGTCTGTTCTTAACCTGAAACTGTTCCTAACCTGAAGCACCACTTTAGCTAATGGGGCCTCCTGCTGCTGCTGCGCCGCCAAAACACGATTTCTGTTCTCATCCTGAAGCAAAGTTCTTCAGAAATATGGACTTTACAGTCATGGCACCTTACTTGTGGAATTCTTTCCCCAGAAAAGCTCACCTGATGCCTCCATTAATTTGATTGGATTTATTATTTGCATTCTGCCTCTCAAGTTTTGAGATCCATGTAGCTCACAGTAATAACACAGCATTAAAAATTAGGAAACATTTCCATAAATGTAATAATAATAGGAAATAAACATGCAGTTCAATAAACAATTAATGCAGTTCAATACAAACTCATAATAATTCAGAAATAATTTATCAGAAATGGTTGCATTAATGTCTTTTAGGCATCAGGCAAAGGCATTTTTTAAAAAATTTCCCCAGGCTTTTAACCTCTGATATGTTTTCTTATTCTGCTTTTTAAAAAATTTCTCCTGTGATTAGTTTTAGCACTATCTTTTCAGTCGTAAACCATTTTATTGTGTTTTATGAGTTACTGTAAATCACTAGTCCTGGGCTGAAGTATTCAGCTCAGTTTTGTAAAGTGTTTCATGGGGATGGGTGGGAAATGTCCCTTAAAAATTAAATCAAGAGGGGAAATCCTAAAAGCTTTCATGAGAGGAGGGTTACTTTTTAAAATACAAGTCTACTAAATACAAGGGGGGCAAGGCTTCTTTTTTTGTGCTTTAAAATGAATCCTCGCCACCTCTCTAAGTGGCAATACCAATGGTACTGCTGGATGATATTCTTGAATCACTATGGGAATGATGGTGTTATGTCAAAGTGTGGAGAGGAGAAATTCAGCCCAGCCCTACAAATCCCCCTTGGATATTTTGAACAATATAGAACTGGAAGGAAGGAAGGAAAGAAGGAAAGAAGGAAGGAAGGAAGGAAGGAAGTCAAGTCAGTCAAGTCAATCAGTCATACAAACTGTCATAGCTTATCCCACACTATCTCCAGTGACTGGCTCTAAACTGAGGCCTTCCTTGCAGGCACTTCATGGACACTTACAACTCGATTGCCAATTAGAAACTCAAGAATGGATGAAATAGCATTCCAAGTCTGTTCTTGGCGTCAACTGGATAAAGCCCAGCAGTGTGACTTTTGAACTCAAAGGCAGCAAAGTTGGTGGTTGCCAAACAGTCTGCCGCAGTAGACGGAGAGCTGCCCTGACCATCCAAATAAAGCTACATCTATCCCCAGTAGTGAAAATGACCAGTTGTCTCAATTAGGGTTAAAAAGTGTAGCAAATTTTCAAGGTGCAAAGGGGCATTTGTTATTTTTAGGCTTCAATCATCTGAATGACACAATCAAAGGCAAAGGGATTGGCATAGCTGGTGCTGTGCCAAAACTGAAATACGGGCATGTAATCCAATATGTGCTTTGTGAATGTAATAATTAAAATGATTAGCAAAGCATTTCCCTTCATCCTAGCCTTGCAAATGTATTCGGAAAACTGGTCGAGGATACTAATCAAAAGCAGAATTTGGGAATGGCAGTCTTCAAACTTTGGGATACTCCTTTACACATTGACTCATCAGCTGAGGGGTGTCAGTGTCCAGTTCTGTGGGAACTTGAGGCCTGCAAGGGAAGCACACAGTGTCTGCTGAATGCAAATTAATAAGGTCAAAGAACAGGCAATAACAGTACCTTGGATAGCTCCAAGAGGGCCCTGCTGCCTGAAGCATTCTCCTCCTAAGGCAAGTATAATGTTGTCTCTGCACAGAGCTGGAGCCAATGAAAGCCTTATGTAGGCTGAGAAAACCTGGAGTGTGGTAAGCTTCCTGAAGGAGATGCTTAGATAGTTAAAGGGCCCTCGGCTTCTTCTTCCAGCTTTGACTTCTGCAAGGATAGGGAAATAGAGGTACTGCAGGGGGGCCATCCCCTGAGTCAGAGGACAGTGATGAGGCTGTGTTCCCTGCACAGGAGAGCCTCAAATAAAATATTGAAGGTTCTCCCTCTGAGAAAGAAGGTTCTCCCTCTGAGATACCATATCATTCCTCATGATACAGCACAGCTGCAATGGAAGTACAGTGAATTATGGAAGAGCTGGGGGCATTGCCCTGCTAAGCATTGCCCATTTGAAGTGAGAGTGACACCTAGAACCCATAGCAAATAATGAGCTTCACGGTTTAAAAAAACAATTGAGCTTTTGAGGAACACCAGTGTTTCCGAGTATATTATTCCAAAACACTGTTTTATGATATAGTCCTTGCTGCAAAGATTATATCCGCTTGCTTTGGACCTAGGCAACATGATAGCAACATTTAGGAGAGCCTCTACAATGAACTGCTATCGTCCCACTAAGTGTGCCCAGCATCAAATGGAAGACAAATCATTCATATTTTTTTTGCAGAAACTGTAAACAGGATCCATTGTGACAGACAGCTCTGCCAACAGCTCCAAAGAATCTGTATCCGTTACATGAGGCCAGCCAGCAATTGTGCCATTTATCTTGCTGTTTACCATTTATGCTGTCGGAATAAAATGCTTGTTATCAGGGGCTTTTTTTTTTAATCTTTGTGAAGTGGATTTGAGAATGTTTCACTTAACATGTGGAAAAGGTGCCGAAGCAATAATGGAATTGTTCTAGTGATAAGGTCAGCGCTGCAGAAAAGGCTTTGTCGGAGACATGAGCCTCCTAGTGCTAAGTAAATGCCAGAGTTCGGCAAAGCAAGCAATTGGGAAACCATAAGGTGTTTGAAAGGGGACTTGTTTTGTTTGCTTTTGCAAAACAAAAAAATGCTAATGGAGGACCTCAAGTGTTTTTTTATTAGATTTCAATAATGCATCACTCCATTTCCAGGGGGACTGATAGCATTTGATAATGATCCATTTGGTCTCCATTGAACTTAGAAGAGAATGAGAGTGGGAGGGAGGAGAACACCGAGAGAGAGGGGGCTAGAGAGAGAAAGAATTAGAGAAAGCAATCTGGGAAATGCCAGAAGAAATATCATGCTGTGAAAGAATTATGTAGAGAGTCAACATTGAAGAAGAATTTCATACACCCCAAAACACTGGGCTGACTACAATCCATAGCTGAAGGTTCCACATTCACTTTATTAATCTTTGCCTAATTAGTGGCCTGGCCTTATGACCCTTATATTACAAATAAGAGATTGAAGTATTCATCAACAGAATTAGGACTGAATTGACTCCTGAAGTGGTTCCTTTTAAAGCTGGGGTTTTCAAGCATAAAATATATATTTGCCGCTTTTTCCAGAGATCATAGACATTCTTTTCATTCTCACTGCAACCCTGTGAGTTAAGTTAGGCCAAGCAATTGTGGTTTACAACAGAGATTGAACCCAGATCACAGCCCAAGTCCACCACATTCTGCTCTATATCAAACTGGCTCTCTACTTCATCTTAACCCATCCTAAATTAAATATTCATTAAAAAAAGCTTAGCTCACCTAGGAGATTACTAAATTTGCTATAAATGTACTTCACTATTTACAGGTAGGTAGCCATGTTGGTCTGACATAGTCGAAACAAAATATTTAAAAAATCCTTCCAGTAGCACCTTAGAGACCAACTAAATTTGTCATTGGTGTGAGCTTTCGTGTGCATGAAAACCTCTTCAGATACACTGAAACAGAAGTCACCAGATGCTTATATATAGTGAGAGGGTGGGGAGTACTTCACTATGTTGTTCTTTTTAAAAAAGAAAAACCATAGGTACTCCACTGTAATATACATAAAAACACATGGCATACACTATGCTAAAAGCTTTTGCTATGTATTAAAATTAGAATAATGTGGAAGAAGCAGAAACCTTTTTTTAAAAAAACACCAGAAATCTACATACTGCATAAAATACCAAGCTGGCATCATGACGCGCACACCAATTTAATTATACTATTAGGTGTGTGTGTGTGTGTGTGTGTGTGTGTGTGTGTGTGTGTGTGCGTGTGTGTGTAACTTAGTTCCAGGTTTTCAAAGAGGGGGAAGGAGCAAGAGAAAGATCTCCTATGTAACTTGGAAACCGTGTCTAATCCACAGAGCTACACACACACACTGGCTGAGTAAAGCTGATGATGCAACCTTCACCCAAAGGGATGGGTGGAGTGGAGGAAGCAAAAGAGCCACTTAGAGAGTCCTGCTGGATAGGAAAGTTGGGTAGAGAAATGTATGCAGTTAACAAGTAATTCAGAAAGACTTGGTCACACCTCAACATTTTCAGGAAGCTATTGAAGGAAGTGTTGATAGGATGTGACCTCAAGGGGGAAAACTTAAGGATGCTAAATCAAGAGTACTCAGGAGTAAATAAGCAAGTTTCAGGCAACATTCTTTTCAATACAGTGGTACCTCGGTTTACAAACACAATTGGTTCCGGAAGTCTGTACTTAACCTGAAGCGTACTTAACCTGAAGCAAACTTTCCCACTGAAAGTAATGGAAAGTGGATTAATCCGTTCCAGACAGGTCTGCGGAGTACTGAACCTGAAGCGTACTTAACCTGAAGTATGAGTGTAATTGGTTCTGGAAGTCTGTACTTAACCTGAAGCGTACTTAACTTGAGGCGAACTTTCCCATTGAAAGTAATGGAAAGTGCATTAATCCTTTCCAGATGGGTCCACGGAGTACTCAGCCTGAAGCGTACTTAACCTGAAGTATGAGTGTAATTGGTTCCGGAAGTCCGTACTTAACCTGAAGCATACTTAAACTGAAGCGAACTTTCCCATTGAAAGTAATGGAAAGTGGATTAATCCATTCCAGACAGGTCCGCGGAGTACTTAAACTGAAAATACTCAAACCGAGGCATACTTAAACCAAGGTATGACTAGTTACAGGTAGGTAGCCGTGTTGGTCTGAGTCAAAGCAAAATAAAAAAATTCCTTCAGTAGCACCTTAAAGACCAACTAAGTTTTTATTTTGGTATGAGCTTACGTGTGCATGCACACTTCTTCAGATACAGTCTTCAGGTATGACTGTAATTGACCCGTCTAGAATCAGCAATGGTTCCTGCCCAAGTTGGTTCTAGGATAAAATTCTACAAAGCTGGGGAAACCTGAACACTGTGAATTCACTGACAAGGAAGACCGCTTCACAAAAGGCATTTCTGAGGTTACATTAGATTTCACATCTGTGCCACACCACTCAATGTTAATAGACATATTATTACCACAAAAGTCATACAATCAGCCTATCAGAAGACTTGATCTGCTACGGAATAATTTTTCTGCTTTAGAAGTTACTCAGCCGTTTTGTAACTTCCTTAACAAAAAAAAGTTCAAAGTCTGATTTCACTGAAGCAAATGTGATCCTCTGGGAGGCATCTCTTGCATACTGTCGCCCTGTGCCAATCCATACCTTTGACAGGCAATCAGTCACCATCTCTTCAACAGTGTAGTTGAAAGAAAATCTCTACTGGGTTCTCTGTGAAGCTAAGAAGTACACCAAGAGAATAAAAAGTCATGTTTAAGCTCATGTTAGAAATTTTAACCTTTGAATATCTACATACCCAAAGACTCCCTGGGAGCTCCTATGCAAATTGTAGCTGTGAACATTAGGTGAAATCCAATATTGACCCAGTGGATGTATTTGCCAATGTAAAAGAGGAGCCCCGTTGACCCTTGAAATATTTGGAGGACACTACAGAATGGTGTGAGAGGAGGTTTTTGGGGGGGTGGCTGCAGGGGGAAGAGGAAAAGGGAGAAAACCAACTCCATTTCTCTTATTTTAGCAGGTGCCTCCGTGGGATCAAAAGACCTTCATGAAAGGAACAGCAGCATTGGATTTCACCCATAGAAGTGAAATCAGAAGAATGCATCTCTGAATTCCTCCCACTTTATGAATCTATTGCATTACCATACAAGTAAAACCAGATCAAATTCAATAGTGGTATCTCTATGGGCCCTCTAGATGTTGTTGGACTCCAGGTCCCATCATCCCTGATCATTGGGCCATGCTATCTCACTCTGATGGGAGTTGGGAGTCCAACAACATCTGGAAGGCCACTGAAATATAATTCATAGAGATACTACCATTGAATTTGATCTGGTTTTACTTGTATGGTAATTCATTAGATACATAAAGCGAGAGGAATTCAGTAGTGCATTCTTCTGATTGTTCCACCAGTGCAAACATTTTGGTTTGCCAGATGGAACAATCTCCCCTCACCTTCCTCTGTATGTTGAGTGAATTTGGTGCATGGGGTGTGGGGAGGAGAGGAGGAAGGCCCATTGTACAAGTTAGGTGGTTTTAGGGTGGAAAATATAGACTTGTGCAAGGCTATGCAGCGAGCTAGGAACTGGAAGCTCGTTGCCATGCATTCAAAAAGGAACATCCTGTCAACAACACTATGGGTATATTATATTGTTGTAAATGGGATTACAGAGTGCTAGAACAAACATAAATATATGCTCTGGGTATTTGTTGGAGTGGAGTGGACAATCTTAGAGCTCGGAAAGAATATGAATTTGCAAGGCCAAAACAATCCTTGGTAGAGATTTCTTGTGCAATTATCCCAATGGAGCAGTTGCATTATTTTGTGGTTCTTAGAGATGTCAGTATTTTCCTTAAAACCAAAAGGATGTGCATATACATGACATAGAGTTGCCGCGAAAAACAGCATCCCTCCATTGGATTCTCTCTCTCTCTCTCTCTTTGCAATGTTTATGAACACAATTGAGTGCTTTTCCATATAACTGTCTGCTTCTGCTGGGTGCTTCAGAGGAATGTACCGCATGGTGTTGGTGCCACAGCACAGCATAGTGTTCCAACCTGTCACAGGGGAAAGAGTAGAATGCAATATGAGGATATTTTCTTTCTTTATTTGGTGGCATATCTACGTCATGCAACTCTGTTGTTCAAACTAAAGCACATTGGGTACAATTCAAAGGGCCTCTGAAATCACTCTGAATCAGTGTTGATTCCAACCTACCTAGAAATCACTTATACTGTACAGCCAATAGATAATTGATCTGTGCAGTTTGGCAGCACCTCTGCAAATCTGATTCATGGCACAGGGATAGGTGAAGAGAAAGGTGGTGTAACTAATTCTCCTGTGTCAAAGGAGTTACTTTTGAGAGTTTAGGGTTATTTTCTTAAGAGCTTCATCTTGTACATTTATTTGTTAAGACATGAAAAATTCATGTAGATATCAATGATAATAAAACTGTTCTTTAACTTTTGACTGTTTCAATTAAATTAGAAGCACAAGGCACCAGATGGTCCTTTTTTTAATCCTTATTCAACCCCACTGGAGACACATTAGTTTGTTTGTTTTTAAAGTAAATAACAGATTGGGAAACGAAGTAGAATCTATTGTCCCTGTTAGTTTTGTGTTTAGTTTTTGCATGGAGGAACAAAGCTAGAATATAATATATGAAAACAGGCCTGTTTCAAATTACCTGGTTCAAATCATGGTTTATATGATGGGGAACAAGCCATGGCAGATCTCTGAGCTTGCATGCTTTCTCTCCCATCTCTGCCTTTGCATGCGAAGAAGGAGGCTCAGTTTCCATTTTCATTTGAAGAGAAACCATGGTACTGTGCTACATCCAGCTAAAGGAACTGTGACTTGTTCTAACTCAAATTAGCTAACAAACCAGGATCTGAAGCTTTGTCTTGAACCTGGTTTGTCTTAATAATTTGATAATAAAGTGAAAACAGAAGCTTTTCCTCTTCTCCTTCATACACAAATGAGAAAGGGAGCATCATTGCTAGTTGCATACACTATCTAAACCAGGCCACTGACTTTTTAAACTTCTTTCTACTATTACATTTTGTAATAGAAGAATTTAGTGCTCATAAACAATGGTAATAGTTAGACAATACAGTATAACTCAAAACGATTATTGAAGGAAAAGTCATTATACGAAAGCTCATTTGCCATCCTTGTCTTGAATTTCTGATAATTCAGAGGATTCTGGATGAAATAATTTTTAATTGTTTCTGTTTAGTAGTCCCTTTCTGTGCATTGTACACTGATACAGCCGTATACATGGGGAAGCAGTCTTTGGTGCAAATAATAGTATTTTTTGTAGCCCACCCATCTGACTGGGTTGCGCCAGCCACAATGGGCGGCTGTGTGCTATGTGCAGAAGCCACTTCAAAAACCAGAAATCTCCCTTTCATTTCTTGGGACATGTGAAAACTGGATTAGTATCTACAGATCCCCTGCCATCCCCCTCCTTTGTTGATCATTTCGATTACTGAGCATGCAGCGCAGCTACATCAGGACCCAAGTGACTTACAAAAATGAAAGCATCCATTTCATCCCATAAGCGTATTGCTCAGAAGCAATCAGATATATTGTTCATCTCAATCAATTATTCTCCAGCGAAGCAATCTGGATAGTGATGAGCTGGATTCTTGCAACAGTAGCATCACGACTTGAGTCTTATGGCTTTTACCTGCCTCCGTCTTTGCTTGTCTCTTAAGCCCTTGTTCACCGGGCTGTTTTCCAGGATGTGTTTTGGGCAGTGCACCACCAATAGTCATCTCCATATTGATGATACTGATTTCCTGAGTTAGACTAAGATTGCTACTGAAGCGTCTCCTGCAGAGGCACCAGGGCAAGCAATGAAGAGGAGGAGGGGAACTCATGTGAATCAATTTATCAAATGAGGAATGCTTTGAACTAATCCATGAAAAAAAACCTGTGATGAAAGGCATGTGTATATAATAAGCACACTGAACGTAAAATATCAGTGTGGCTGGTCTATTGCCCAGGACTAAAGTGTGAAGCCTGTTGTTTTTGTCCATGGGAGGCAGTGGAAGACAGGAGTTCCTGGCGTGCTCTGGTCCAAGGGGTCACAAAGAGTCAGACACGACTAAACAACAAAGTGTGAAGCCTTTCCTGGTACAATCTCATTGAAATCAACTATGATTTTTGAGTGAGTTTGACATTTCAGTGAGAGGGAACAAGCAATAAACATCTACTGATCAATCTGATAAAAAAGGAGATGATGACAGTATGGTTAAATTGCAGTATCAAAGAAACCATAAAAAGACAAGATGACTTCCTTAACAGAGAGAGGAGAGAGAGAGAGAGAGAGAGAGAGAGAGAGAGAGAGAGAGAGAGAGAGAGAGACTTTCCTAATGAAGAAGATAATTTGCAAAGTAAATTTCTTAAACCATTTAAAAGTAACTTTTTTTCTTTAAATATTTCAGATACAAGAAATCAACCAGGGAAGAATCATTAGACAAAGGTGGAAAAGGAGTACTGGAGAGGTTGCATGTGACCTGAACTAATCCTTTTCCTTGTAATGCTGTATAATTTGGAAAGATCTTGGAGGAAAGCTCATATATGAACCACTAAAATGCTATGTCAGAATAAGGTGATGAAGTTTAAAATGGCAAATTAACATGTCACCAAGGCCAGGTCACATTCACCTAAGTGTCCTTCATAAATGTGAAACTAAAATATGTAACCTATAATTAAAATCAGGCTCTCTATCAGAAGATTAGCACATAGCCAATGCAACCTCTTTTTTAAAAGAAGGATGTGGGTAGTTGGGGGGGGGGTGGATGGTGAGGAAACCAAATGAGCAAATGGCAGATTACTCAGGATACTGAAATAACCTGCAAACTGTGAAGAACTTCTTAAAGATTTCTCCAGATAGGAGAATATGCAAAAAAAACAAAAACAAGGGGAGTGAATGAGTTTCATTGTAACTAAATTCAGAGATCTAACAGGATTAAGTTAAAGGTAAAGGGACCCCTGACCATTAGGTCCAGTCGTGACCGACTCTGGGGTTGCGCGCTCATCTCGCATTATTGGCCGAGGGAGCCGGCGTATAGCTTCCAGGTCATGTGGCCAGCATGACAAAGCTGCTTCTGGCAAACCAGAGCAGCACATGGAAACGCCGTTTACCTTCCCGCTGTAGCGGTTCCTATTTATCTACTTGCATTTTGACGTGCTTTCGAACTGCTAGGTTGGCAGGAGCTGGGACCAAGCAACGGGAGCTCACCCCGTCACAGGGATTCGAACCGCCGACCTTCTGATCAGCAAGCCCTAGGCTCAGTGGTTTAACCACAGCGCCACCTGGGTCACACCA
This sequence comes from Zootoca vivipara, assembly GCF_963506605.1. Lineage (NCBI taxonomy): Eukaryota > Metazoa > Chordata > Lepidosauria > Squamata > Lacertidae > Zootoca > Zootoca vivipara. The sequence continues at coordinate 101,588,609 of NC_083276.1, forward strand.
AGGGGAGTGAATGAGTTTCATTGTAACTAAATTCAGAGATCTAACAGGATTAAGTTACAGGAGAGTAAATTTACTGCAAATCGAAGATTAGGAGCCATTTCTAAATGGTAAAAGTGGCTTGACAATGTAGCTAATTGCTTAAGAGGCCGTCAGCTTTCCCTCGCTGGAGGTCTTCAAGCAGAAGCTAGATAGCCATCTGTTGTGGGCGACGTAGCTCTGAATTCCCTGCATAGGAAGCTGCCATATACTGATTCACATATTTACTCTGTCTGGCTCAGTAAGGCCTATACACTGAGAGGAAGGGGCACTGCAGAGTTTTTGACAAGGATCCTTCCTACCTAGAAATCCCGAGAATTGAAACTGGGACGTTCTGCATGCAAAGCGGGTGTGCTCTTCCACCAAGCTATAGCTCTTAACTTAAGCAGGGGGTTGGACAAGCAGGGCTGGACTGATACATTCCAGAACCTAAGGGGAACCCCCAAATAGGGTGTCCCCACCTGCCAGGGAAGAAGAGGGTGGGCAAAAATCAAAATCAGGAACAAGGAGCAGAGGGAGAAAGATCAGCATTGGGATCTGCTGCCCCTGGGGACTATGCTGCCTGAGGCATTCACCTCACTTGGCCTCATAGGTGGGCCAGCCACACCACAAGACCACCTCCAACTCTGCCATTCTTTGTAATAATTACGTGGAAATTTTCATTCTCATAGACTCCTTTCAATTGGTTCCCCACACACACACCATATGTATGCCTTTGTGGAGCAAAAATGGTAGAATTTCTCTAGATTTCCAATGGGGAGAAAACAATGAGAAGTAATTTGCTACATATACCTCACCCCTTCCATCTCCAAACCTCTAGCATATCGCATACACCTGCAATCAATATTTCACCCACCTTGGTACCTGCAGAACTTTATTTTGATTAATCTGCTCTAATATTTGGTTAGATTCTTTGAAGCTGGTAAAAGCTGCAGTTGATCTAAATTGCTAGGCTTCTCCTGATTGGAATACTCATTTGGCAGTCGAGAGGATGGCAGAACTGTTCCAATGTCTTTTCGAGATAAGGTTCCAAATGTACAAACTGTGCTGTGCTGGCTTCTCTTGTCAACACAGACACCGTGGATTGTCACAGTTTGATAAGCACAACAATTTATTCTGAAATTACAACCCAATGGGCGAACTGAGCCCAAAAGCGGAGCTGACTTGAGCATATGCTGCTGTCTGGTTAAAGGTCTGGCTGGGTTTTCACAAGCTCAAGCCATCAAACAATTATCAACTGTGAAGATTCTTACAAAAACCAGTTGCTTTTTTTTAAAAAAAATGTAGCCATTTATTTATCACATAGGAAAGGTTACTTTGAATGCTACTGGTCCTTTCTATACTTCTAGGAGGATGGGGTGAAGCGTTCATCAAATGAGAACTGAAACAAAGTAGTCAGTTTTGCCAACATTTTCATGTCCCCCGGACAAGTAAAAGGTAAAGGTACCCCTGACCATTAGGTCCAGTTGTGGACGACTCTGGGGTTGTGGCGCTCATCTCGCTCTATACGCCGAGGAGCCGGTGTTTGTCCACAGTCAGCTTCTGGGTCATGTGGCCAGTATGACTAAGCCGCTTCTGGCGAACCAGAGCAGCGCACAGAAACGCCGTTTACCTTCCTGCCGGAGCGATACCTATTTATCTACTTGCACTTGACGTGCTTTCGAACTGCTAGGTTGGCAGGAGCTGGGACCGAGCAATGGGAGCTCACCCCGTCGCGGGGATTCGAACCGCCAGCCTTCTGATCAGCAAGCCCTAGGCTCTGTGGTTTAGACCACAGCGCCACCCATGTCCCTTTTCCCTGACAAGTAACGTCCCCCTTTTAGGAATTGGGGTGCATGAATCGAAAGGATGTAAAAAATGCTCATGGGGGAAGGGGAAGAGTGTGTTCTCATTGCTAAGGTAACCAGACTGGCACTAAGTGTAGTTCCCTGAGCTTTGTCTGGTTGACTATATGAGGATGTGATGTCATCATATTCAGTTTGTAATCCGTAACCAGCTAGGATCTCTAAAAAGACTGTCGTCAGAAGCAGTATAGGGTTGCCCAGGAGACCCCAGAGGGCAGCCCCTGTCATTTCCTCCCTAGGGGTGGGAGGAAACCAGCAGCCCCTCCTGTTGACTAAGAGGCTGCTGCAGAGGTAGCATTGGGGGGGGCTGTCAAGGAAGCGGCAGATCTAGGCTCCAAAGAGCACTCTGCAGCTGTTGCTGCCACCATGGCAGCAGGGGGTGAGGCATTCCTTGGAGACCACATCTGCTGCCCCTGCACTTGCCTTACCTTGCCTCATAGGTGAGCCGGCCCTGGCATGAAGAAGAAGAGTTTGGATTTGATAGCCCGTTTTATCACTACCCGAAGGAGTCTCAAAGCGGCTAACATTCTCCTTTCCCTTCCTCCCCCACAGCATACACTCTGTGAGGTGAGTAGGGCTGAGAGACTTCAAAGAAGTGTGTCACCCAGCAGCTGCATGTGGAGGAGCGGAGACGCGAACCCGGTTCCCCAGATTACGAGTCTACCGCTCTTAACCACTACACCACACTGGCATGACCCATTGTGCCAGGCACTTTGGCCCTATTACACTTGCTCGATGAATCCTTCACCCATTTACCAGGACGTAAGCACCATGGAACCCAATAGGACTTATTATCTAAGTAGGCATGTGCAAGATTGTGCTGCAAGGTTGAAATTCTAAGGCAGCCTTCCCCAACCTAGCGCCCTCCTGGTGTTTTGGACTACAAGTCCTATCATTCTTGATCATTGGCCTTGCTGACTGGGGCTGATGGAGGTTGGAGTCCATCAATAGGCTGTGGAAGGCTAGCCTATGGACACTTGTTAGGCCGCTTTTTGAACTGAATTGTACTGTATTTAGAATTGCTTCCTTCTTAGGTAAAGTTCTTTTTAGTGGGCTGCAGAGCTTTTTAAAAAATGAGATGGGGCAGGTGCACTCAGCAAATGCATCTAATCTATATTTGCTTTGGAGCCCAGTAACATGTCTTGCACACGCCTATTATACTTCTCAGGTTTTAACAGATGCATCAGTTGTCACAGGATGAGATCTCCCCATTCTCCAAGAAGCACAGTGTTCTCTTTTTTTATGGCTTCTCTTCTCTCTCTCTCTCTCTCTCTCTCTCTCTCTCTCTCTCTCTCTCTGGTCCCATTTCTTTGCAGATTTTTCATCTTCCACTTTTGAGAGATATCTGCAGAGTCTTTGAGCACTGCCTGTTATGCAACATTGAGGGAAAGTGATGTTATTATGAATAATAATTTCTGTCACCGGTGGTGTCTGGTCTGAACAGAGTGGCTGCCAGAAAGTATGGGAACAATCGCTGAAAAACACCAGATCCCATGAAGGGGGAAAAACAGCAGGATAGTGATTAAAGGGGGGGGGGGAGAGACGACAAGATGAAGGAGAAAACTTGATGAACATTAAAAATATTTCTTTTTAAATGCTAGGTGCCATGGCAACCTAAATAGCCAATTGCATCAAACCCCATAGCAACTCCATAACAACACACATCCTGGCTAAGACAAATAAATAAATAGCATTTATTCAAGCCTTTCAAAGAGTTTGGTCTTGCCTCAGCTTGAATAACATATAGATAAAAGGACTCACAGATTACAAGGTTTGACACAGAAAATGCCTCTGAACATGTACAAAGTCTGGATTATCAGTGTACCACAAGCAAAAAAGTATGTAGTTGTGAATAATCAGTCTGGAGAGTATGAAATTTCCAAATATTTCCTCACAGGTAGACGCAACGAAAAGGGAGAGGAGTCGTACTGTATATGCATATACCTATTGGATATACTATAGCTTAAAGACCGATATTTACCTGTATGTGCCTGTTGCCATCTCAGTTATTTGGGGCTGAATTTGTACTGCAGGAAGAGGAGGCAGATATATTAGTGTGGATTATGAGCTAGGGTGGCAGTTTTTGTGCTAAAACCAGGCCTACACCAGAAACTGAAATGGATCAGTTTCTTCCAAGAGCACTTGGATCTGGTGTGCGACTTCCCACTCAAGAACCCAGCCCAAGAAGAAAAGATTGCCTACTGGCCAGTAATTACTTAGATTTCCTGGATCTGGGAAGGGTTTATTGAGCAGTGCTTTTTAAATCAAGGAACAATCCCCATCAAATTCAGTGGGGCTTACTTCTGAGTAATGTACACTAGAAATTGGGAAAGCAAGGACCCCTTCTGAACCAAGGCAAGACACTTAAATGCCAAGTGTTAACAAAACTGCAATGTTTAAATGCCCACTGTTTCATAGAATCATAGAGTTGGAAGAGACCACGAGGGCCATCCATTCCAACCCCCTGCCAAGCAGGAAACACCATCAAAGCATTCTTGACAAAGGAGGAAGATAGAGAGAGAACCAGAACAGGTGGAGCCCACAAAAAAAAATTCTCTCAGCAGAGAAGCCGCTGTGACAGCAGGGACACCCCTTCTATATAAATGCAAGATATTTTTCAGTTTACCTAGGTGCTAAGTATTTGTACAGCTGCAATGTATATATGTCCGCAATATCTTTGCAAGGGAGGTGAACAGGGACACCCTTTCTGCCTGCTGATTTGCCATGCCCCGGTGATGTCCTAGCTGCTCCGCCTGGTCTGGTGGGCACCAGCCACCACTTGTATTTCTTTTATATATTTGTATTGTCATACCTGTTCTTTAAAATGGTAAAATATTGCAAGCAAGGCACTGATAAAATGGGGCCTCGCTGTCTCCCACTATCTCAACAATTCATTCATGGGAAAGAATTGCATTATGTGCATTCAAATAACTCTACTCATCAAGCCCATGGTCTTGCCATAGACTGGAACATCGAGATGTCTCTCCAGATTTAATGCTTTGCCACTGGCAATGGATGATATGGACCAGGAGTGCCAACTTGGCCCCGCGACCATGGGTGCTCTGGGGTGCCATGCAGCATGCATAGCCCTGGCACTGAAATTCGTGGGTGCCCAGCCCCTTCATGGGGAATTTTGTGAGTGCTCAAGCACCCAGGGCCCCAGGGAATTAGCACCTATGAGATGGACAATAGACTGAGTGGGGGGCACATTTTCTTTATCTCTATTTCAAAATATGGCAGTGAGAACATTAACTGGCACCAGGGATCAAGAAAACATCACATGAGCCCTTTTATCTGCACTGGCTTCCATTTTGTTTCCAGGCCCATTCAAGGTGCTGTCTTTGACCTATAAAGAGAGAGGGAGAGGGAGAGAGAAAGACTCCTTGTGCCCAACGTGTTTCAGAACAAACGCTTCCTCAGGGGCATATTTTAGCAGCAGTTCTTACCAAATGCGCAAGATACTTTAGTAACTCCTGTACGAAGGATTTGTTCTGAAATGTGTGAAACAAGCCTGGAATAAATCTCATTCCAAACACTTGGAGTTTCTTACTCTTATTTTGCCCATCAACGGTGCTTTGTTTTGTGATTGATTTTTTTGGTTTATAAAGCCGAAATACTTAGCTTAGGGCCTCAGTACCTAACAAAACACCTGAGCTTCAGGTAATCTCCATGTGCCCCCTCAATCTGAAGTTTAGAGCCCTGCCACAAGAGAAAGGGTATTTTTAGCAGGGTCCCCCAAGGCTAGAGAACTCTCTCCCTAGGGAAACCCATCTGTCCCCTACACTGTTGTAGAATTTTCTGTGCATTCTGCAACATTTAGTTACGATGCATTTATCATTTATGAATACAATTTTGTTTGGACATCACAAATCTTGAAGTAGAATTGTACTGAACAACTGCATAAACTACTTTTTTTTTAAGATACATTTTTATTTTGACAAAATACTCCTTTTCATGGTATATAATATTCTGAAAAAGAACAACTTTCAATTAGACCAAAACAGAGAAGCATAATTATTTTTATGAAGTTATAGTATGATACCAAAATAACACATCCATTCTGGCTTGTTTGATGGGAGTCAGATTTGTTTGACTCAACGCAGAATGAGCAGATTAGTGATGTAGCCAAAGTTTGTAATTTGTCCAGCTCCTAATTCTTGACTGTGTTCTGCATCAATCACTGAAGCAAGTCCTCCCCTGGCTCAGAATGTAATATTATTGCTCTTCAAGTGTTACTTATTGCAAAGGGACAGCACAAATACACCAGCCCTCTGTTGTATTCCCTTAACTATAAGTTTGTGTTGAAGAATTTTGTCCTGAGCAGGACCTGATAGCTGAGGGAGGAGAGTAGCATAGGGCCCTCATGTGTTGGAGGATGATTTCTAAAGTGGGAAGCCTTAGGTTCCTTGCAAAAGGTTTTTTTAAAAAAAAAGTTCCTTGCAGGGCCGGGTCAGCCATTATGTATGATGTCACATGTGGGGGAGTGAGCGTGGCTTCCTAAAAATGGTCTGGCAGGCCACATTTGCTCTGAGCTGGAGGTTCCCTACCCCTAAGCTAGATGGACCAATGGTCTGATTCAGTAAAAGGCAGCCTCCTGTGTTTCGTAACTTGTACCATCGATTTTCAATGGGATCCAGCTTTACCAGAATATGTCAGTGCCAGGTTTTCTATATTTAAGTTGATCCTCCTGACAAACTATAAGCATGTCTTCTTTGAAATAAGACCTACTGAGTTTGATGGGGCTTACTCTCAAGTAAGTACACATAGGATTGAGATGTTAGTGATACAACATTCTTCTATTTCTAAAGAGTGTGCTTTAAAACTTCTCTGTGACTCCACACGCTTCAGATTTGGCTCAACTTAAGAGCGTTTTATTTTCCAACTCTCGTCTACTAAATGACAAGATGCCTTAAGAAAAGTCATTTGTTGTTTCTACATCGGGGGAAAAGTCAGATGACCCAAATCACCTCTCCTTCACTTTGAAACTATCTTTCAGTATAAGACCAGCTATGAATGACATCAGCATCACATCCTTCATAAAATGTGTGACAGTTTGCACCAAGTTTAAATATCTCTTTGCTGGTTCTCACTTCCGTGAAATTTCATCTTCTTAAAGTCTTCAGAAGACTTTCTCTCACTCTGCAACATTTACACTATCCAGGTAAACTCCTGACTTCCTAGGCTTCCAGCCATCCAATCCCCCACTTGTTGGAAATATCCCCTCTGTCTTAGAAAGTTCTGGAATTAAATATCTGTCACAGCTGTTCTCAGACACAGTATGTCTGCTGTCTACCCTGGAGTGAAAACAAATAGCAGCCAGTCTTCTGGCCATACGTTCCATCTGGGACTTTGCCATCTGTCATTGTGTTTGTACAGCTATTTAGATTTCCAGTTCATACCAAACAAATTCCACTAATGGTACTAGCAGAACATCAAACGGCAATAACAGAGAGATCATATAGATGGCAAAACTGGTGCTAGTCTCTGAATGCTTCCATCTGTTCACAGCTTTAAATATTGTTCATTATAATTGCTTCTTTAAAGGGGGAAAAACTAGTATGGTGGTCGGTGCTCCTTTTACAAATATCATAGGGTGGCAAAAGTAAGAAACTAAGTACTGTGTCATTTTCTATTAGCCTAGAAGATGTCAGCTGGGACTTTGGATATATTAACTGTTAGATCAGATTAGACAAGAAGAAATATATGTTAGTCAGACAAGCAGCCTTGAGACTCTCTCTCTCTCTCTCCATATATATATATATATATATATATATATATATATATATATATACACTGTATATGGAAATTAAAACTTGGCACTTCTAACTTATTGAAAGCATTTTTGTGCCTGTGTTTTAAAAAATGAACATCTAAGCTCGCTGTGTCTTATAGATTCAGTGCAATTGTTTTCCTTGAGGTACATCGCACCAAAAAGCAACATTATAAAAGGGTTACCTTTTAATCCCTAGTATGAACTCAGAGAGTTCTTTTGTCTGATCCCAAAGACAAGTGATGTTTAAAGCAACAAAGCTGAGTTCTTTTTTTACAAAAACAAAAACAAAGGCAAACACATGACAAAAGCAAACACAAGCCTATCTGATGTATGCATAATGTCATCTGTTCTTTCTGGAAGGAAGCATGGGCTCTTGGCATTCTTGCCTTTCCTCCAATTCCACACACACGCAAACACACACACACACACACACACACACACACACACACACATACAGAGGCAGAAAGTTTTCAGCAGAGCTGCCAGCTCTCTCATTCTTTCAGAATGAGGCGCTCTCATTTATTGTCTCAATTTCAACTTGCCTGGGGCCTAAAATAAAGACAGTCACAAGTGATTTCAGTAGGATATTCACAGACATGTGTTTGCTTTGCTATTCCAAGTCAATTGTGTAGGTCTCTTTCACTCTCTCTTTCCTTCTCAATACTAACACACTGATATTTATGTAAAACAAAAAAATGTCAAAACATGGGTAGCAACCAGCTGAGCCATATCAGAAAGAGAAGTAGCTGTAGAGTATGTTCGAATAATCATCTCCATTGTTATTTTTAAAACTGCAAGCTGGACAATAAATGAATTATTGATCATCTGGCTTGAAGTTAATGAAAAAGTACAGTCGTACCTTGGTTCTCGAACAGAATGCATTCCGGGAGTCCATTCAACTTCTGGAACTGTTCAAAAAGCAAGATGTGGCTTCCGATTGGCTGCAGAAGCGTCCTGCAGCCAATCGGAAGCTGCAGAAGCCACGCTGGACGTTTGGCTTCCCAAAATCGTTTGAAAACTGGAACACTCACTTCCGGTTTTTGATCATTCGGGAGCCGAAACGTATGAGTTCCAAGGCGTTCGGCAACAAGGTACGACTGTACTTTATTTTTAAATTAATGTGTGTACTGCCAATATAGGAGCTTTTTGAGAATGATTGCCACATTTGGATGACATAGCAAGCCGTAAAGTATGGCTTACCATGAACAAGCAGCGTGCTAGTGCACCATGACAAACTGTACCCACTAGCACATGCAACAAACCATAAGCCTTGGCTTCCTGTAACATATAAACAAACTATGAGCACTAGTTCAGGTATCATGGTAAACCAAGACTTTTGGTTTGTTGATTGCACTAGGGAGTGCAGGGAGAGCAATTCCACAATGGGCTGTGTATTCACAGAAGGCTATGGTTTATTGCAGTGATGTTTGAATATCACCATGAAAGTGAAAAAACTCCAGGGGACCAAGGTCCCTTCAGACCCCCACCCCAATAAAATATTTAAGGGAGACAGGCCCCTCAAAGTTAATAGGCAATGGCATTCAATTGGTGTGTGTGTGTCCCACATCATGTGATTGATTACACGGGGTGGGACTTACCTAGGCCCCCACAATATTTTATTCATATTCCTTATACCTGATCAGAGGTATAAGGAAAGACTACCTATTATCATAATAAAATAAATAAAAATTCCTTCCAGTAGCACCTTAGAGACCAATTAAGTTTGGCATTGGTATGAGCTTTCGTGTGCATGCAAACTTCTTCACATACAGTCATACCTCTAGTTACATATGCTTCAGGTTGCGTATGACATGGGATACGTACGGGTCGAACCCAGAAGTAACAGAACGGGTTACTTCCGGGTTCGGCGATTCGCGCATGCACAGATGCACCAAATGATGTCATGCATGTGCGCAGAAGCACCAAATCACACGGGGAGCATGCACAGATTCGGCGCTTCAGGGTATGGATGCATACGGGGCTCCAGAATGGATCCCGTTCATATCCAGAGGTACCTCTGTACACGGAAGCTCATACCAATGACAAACTTAGTTGGTCTCTAAGGTGCTACTGGAAAGAATTCTTTTATTTTGTTTCGACTCTACGGCAGACCAACGCCTGTAACTATTATCATAATGCAGAGTCAAAATGGCATCAACGGTAAATTTTCAAACTTGGCTGCATCGATGCAAATCCCCCATTCACTCTGTCTCTCTCTCTCATAAGCAGTTTCTGGGGCATACATCCCACTGACATCCGTGTTAATTACTTCCGAGTTATAGCTTCCCTGGGGCTGCAAGTATATTGGGGACTGTGGACCCCTATTCCTATTCCTCTCAGATAGCTACAAGTCCCAGAGTTTCCTGAGAAGAGAGATTAACTGCAATGCCACTCTGAGAATTATAACACAGGGAGGGCAATAGGGATTTCCGAGCAACTCTCAGCTCCCATAACAAACTAAATTTCCCAGGATTCTTTTGGGGAAGACATGTTTAAAGTGGTACTGCTTTAAACATATTGAAATAAAAGAAGTCAAGTCCTTCCAACTGTGCCCCCTGATTTTATGTTTACTGGGGAAATAATAATTGATTACAAACATTTTTGAAAATCCAGAATTCCTCCAAAGTCCTAAACATTGTCCTTATGCATTCTTCCCTGTCTCCACTATTTATTAGTATGTTGGCATTCACATCTGCTCTATTTTAAGAGCATTTGAGGTTGCAATCAGAGAGGAGTGATGACAGACACGTGGACGCAACTGGGCTTTACTGATCGTACACAAAAGGGGTGGGCTGCTCTTAATGAAAAGCGGCTTAGAGTTTAGGATGCAGAAATGGCTGGCCGTCTGGAAGTGTAAAACAATATGAATGTCCCCCCCCCCCAAAAAAAACCCAACCCTTCAGAATAAATGCTGGAAGATTCCTGAACACTATAAACCATTCCATCCAAGTGTCTTAGTTTAGCAAACAAACAAAACAAACCTCATTCTCCAATAACCCCAGTTTTGCAGAGACAGAATTACAAGCCAGCTTTGGGACACATATCATGAAAGGAAGAACTGCCAACCTCTTGATATACTTGGTCTGATACGCAGAAGGCTGAATTCATGGAGGGGCAATGGGGCCATGCCTCCTGAATAGGCCTCCAGCAGCACCCTACTGACCCTCCCCCATGCATTCAGCATGGTGCTGAGCACAGACACCAGCAAAAAGATGCCTACTTAGATTTGGTTGGTTGTGCATGGGCAATTGTGAGACCTGGGCTCTGGGGAAAGCAGGGGCTGTCAGAGAAGAGTTCCACTTACACTTCAGATGTTCAGCCCTAGCTGTGGAAGAGGACTTCTGAACAGGACTCATCTCAGGTGACACCAAAACCTATTAGTACTAGATTAGATATTTCTGTGGGTTATATGCTGCAGATCTGGTTTTCAAAGGAATCATGGCCTCGATTAACCTCAGCTTTTGTTTCCTACGTTGTTGGTCAGATCCTGGTCAAAGGAAATTCAGAATATTGTAAGAAGGAAATACCCTGTGCTGTAAATGACTTGAGGCCCGCTGGTGTCTATAAAGTTATCTAGAGATTATAGATCAAGCCGGTTAGAAATGAAGTTGCAAGTGTGTGCCTGCAGCTCATTAGCATTCCTCTTGCTTTTCCTTGCATAAGAGCATTTCCCCCCTATTCCTTTCATTAATGTTAAACTTACCATGGCAATAAATGAGATCCAGGCCAGAAAACAAATCAGACATGTACAATCCGGCTTGCAGGTGCAAGCTCTGTTCACATTATGGTGAGATCGTATAAAGATTTTTTTTATTGATGAAGGTTTTATTACCCCTTCCCCACAATGTAATATAAACAAACCTGTATAAAGAGTAGTGAATGTGCTTCAGTGTTTTTACTGCCATGGATGGGGGGAACCTGCTGTACAAAATTCTGCCTTGTTTCAAGCTAGCTACATACCCCTTGAAGGGAAATTTAACCCAGGAGTGAGATGGGGAATCAAAATTATTTACAGGTTATTGAAAATGCTGATTTATGGCAAATGGAGGGAGGGACAGTTAACACAGGGCATGATCTCTCCATGCATGAGAATGGAATGACTGCACATAGAGGGATTCCCAGTGGGTAGGCTGCCTTCTTCCTTCTTTTCAAAGTCCATTGCAGAAGCCCAATTTAAAGCCCTATCCTTGAGGGCTGCCTTCTCCAGTAGGCATGTTGCGTGGGTGCTGAAAGATTTGCACTTCCAACTCTACAATTCTGTGACATTCACTGCTTCATGAACCATGGTTCTGAGCTGATTATCCTGGTTTGTTAAGTCTGGAAAGCCTGGGTTATTGGAAACCAGGGTCTCCATGTTAAAGTTGGTATGTGATGGGAAGAGGAGAATATGGGGCCCTGGTGATCATCCATAACTTCATAAACAAGAAGGATGTCTGAAGCAGTCAGTCACTCAAGGTGCAGCTGTGGCTTCTTGGACCACTGGATGGCCTTACCCAAATGAGGGAATGTCAGTTGAGTAGGAAACCAAGCAGGAAGGCTTACAGGAAGGAGTTAAAGAGGTGTGGAGGTCAGCAAGAGAATAGCAGAAGTATTTGAGTTTGAACAGCATGAACAGCCTCCATTCCAAAAAGGACAACAGCTCTAAAAAAATTCTGAGCTACTGGGTTGGTCTACACATCCAGTAGACTTGGTGGGAGTAGAAACCTGATATGCTAAAGCAAAAATAGTATCTCGCCTGCAGTCTGAATGCTGTCATATGTTTAAAAGGAGTCCTGCAAGTAAAAAACAACAACTAACATACCAAGGGGTAAAGTCCTAGCTCAGCCCTTTGCCCCCTATTTTATTTTTCATCTTTCAGGTAGCTTTATTAGTGCAAGGAAACATTTTAAAACGTGATCCCTTACCTGCAGGTTGAAGTATTGGAGGCACTCTGCTGCCTGAGAACACCACAGTCTACTGCATGATTATATCACGCCAGGAAATGCTACTGAAAGATTGTTTGAGGAATAGTATTTGTTTAGCCAACACCATGCTTTTAAAAGCTTGATCTTTCAAAGCTTGTCGTGACTTTACAAAATGATGTCGTTCATCCTACAAGAAGGAGAAGCTGTAGCTGTACCCTTTATTCCTCAACTGCAGATATTCCTGTTCTTTACAAGAGAGCCATTTAGACTTTTTAATCAGCTTCATATACCAATAGTGGTTCTTTAAGATTCTCAGTCCTGAAAAAGATTGCACTGGAGTCTTTGAAAAGAATGTGGAACAAGAGCTAGATGAATATGCCAGCTAGACTCCATCGAGTGGCATCCTTTGTTGAGAATTTGGAGTCCTGGCTAACATTCACTTTTTCTCTCGACTCCAAAAATGTCCTCAACATCTTTCCCTGAAAGGTCACTTGACATTTGCAGAAACGATTTAAATGCCATGACGTATACTTCTGCACCCCACTCACACCCACTTCATCCCCACTAGTATAGTCCTAGTTCTTGTCTCACAGAAGTAGCTATTGTTGCCCAGTGCTTCCTCACCTCCTTCAACAACAAGTTTAAATGCTTCAGTGCATATGCACGCCTGCAGTGAAACGTAAAGGCATAAGATGAGGCTTCTGGATCAGGCCAATGGCCCGTGTTAAACTAGCATCCTGTTCTCAGAAGGTGCCTGTGGGATTTGTGCACTCTGCCCACCTGTGATTGCCAGCAAGCACCATTCAGAGGCCTATTGCTGACCTGCCTGCCAAGCTCCTTTCTTGGTTTTTTTTCCCAGTGAACCTTTCTTTGCTGTATCACTCACTGCATTTCGCCACCATGTCTCCTTTCAATATGGCATTTAGCAATGATTACTCTGCCTGTTCAGCAGCCCACATGGTGCCATCATATTTGTTGGCCTGGGGGAATAATGATAGCTGGAATTGGAGCATCTGTTCATGTAGGAGAGCTTCTGTTTTCCCCTTCACCACAGGCTGATGGACGAGGCTGATCAGAGCATGGGAACTGGGCAACACTGTTCAAGGAGGGTGCATCTGAGATCTAAGATACCTACCGTAGTACTTCTGGAAAGATGACTCCGCGTTTTAAGCAGAGATTTAGAATCACGCAACATGTGTTTGTGGGAATAAGTAGCCTGAGCTGCTCTTTAAAAGGACCCTGTCTGATAACGTCAGACCCAACAGGAACACCAGTGCAAAAGGCACTCCATTCTGTTGTGAAGCATTGCTATAAACGGTAAAACTGGCAGTGAAAACAGTTGTGAGTCATATACCTCACTGCCAAATGGCCTGGATTCCTGCATTGCAGGGGGTTGGACTAGATGGCCCTCAGGGTCCCTTCCAACTCTACAATTCTATGATTTCGTGGAAGATTGCGACTGTGAGTAGTAGCCATTGGTAGCCTTGTCCTCAATGAATTACCCTAAGCCTCTTTTAAAGTCATCCAAGTTGGTGGCCATCACTGCCTCCTATGGGAGCCAGTTCCATAGTTTAACTATGCACTACAGAAAGAAAAACCTTTTTTAAAAAAATCTTTCTGAATTTTCCAACATTCAGCCTCATTGGAGTTCTAGGGTTATGCCATGCATTCTTTTAGAAACTTCTGTCATGTCACCTCTTAATTGCCTTGACTCTGACTGAAAAAGTCCCAATAGTTGCAGCTTTTCCTCATCCAGCCCCTTGGCCTTTTCAGTTGCCCTTTTCTGAACCTTTTCCAGCTCTGTAATATATACAGTGGTACCTCGGGTTAAGTACTTAATTGGTTCCAGGGTGCCATTCGCACCCCAAAAAGTACTTAATCTGAGTGCCTCTTCCGCGCATGCGCGAAGCGCCGATAGAGTGCTTCTGCGCATGCGCAAATCGCGCAAACCACTTCTGCACGTGAGCATGCACATGCCCCGGAACCCGGAAGTAAACACTTCCGGGTCCGCGGAGTACTTAAACTGAAAGTACTCAAACCAGAGCGTTCTCAAACCGAGGTATGACTGTACATTTCAAAGTGAGGCAACCAGAACTGCACATGGTATTCCAGATATGGTTGCACTTTAGATTTGTCTAGCGGCATTATGATATCAGCAGTTTTTATTTTCAATTCATTTCCTAATGATCCCTAGCATGGCGTTCTTCACAGCTGCTTCACACTGGGTTGACAGCTATCTATGACTACTATATGACTCCAAAATTCTGTTCCTGGTCAGAAACTTATGAGCGTATATGTGAAATTAAAATCCCACCCCCAACATGCACTTGTTTACACTAAATGGCATTCACCACTTTCCCATTCCCCATTCACTCAGTTTGGAGAGGTTTTTTTGGAGGTCTTCACAATCTCTCTATGTTATGTCAGAAGTAGGTTGTGAGCGGATGCTGTCCCTGAAACGGCTGGAAATCATGAGTCTGAAACAAACTTGGAAGTCAGGTCGGCTTGCAGACCCTTTGGATCCGTAAAGAAAGATTCTGCTGCGTTCAGAATGTTATTATGGGAACAGCTCCTAGGAGAAAGTGTGAGCAGGTGCTACTTCCGTCAAAATTATCACCTCCTTCAGATCGTGGTGCACAGTTCAAGCCTTCTTCTGCCTAGAAATTCTGTTTGTTCTCTCTATTATCTTGCCAAGCTTACTGTGTGCCAACCCTCTAGTGAAAACTTTCCTTCTACTGAACAAGCATCATTTGATGACACATGACCAGGAGCCAATTTGGATTTCGAGCATCAAAGTCTGGTTCAGCTAAGCAAAAAATAATCTTCCAGTGCATTTGGAAGAATGTGGTTAAATCAATGCTATGTGGCAGATTTGGGAGAAGGAAATGTTAACAATGGAAAATGCTGAGCAAAACAAATACCCTACCGATGATAATAATGATAATGATATTATTATTATTATTATTATTATTATTATTATTATTATTATACCTCGCCCACTCTGGGTGGCTTACAACATATCTGAAAACATAATAAAAACATCAATCCTTAAAAACTTCCCAAAACAGAGCTGCCTTCAGATGTCTTCTAAAAGTCAGATAGTTGATTATTTCCTTGACATCTGAAGGGTGGGCATTCCACAGGGAGGGTGCCACTACCAAAAATGCCATCTGCCTGGCTCCCTGTAACTTCATTTCTTTCAGTGAGGGAACCAGCAGAAGACCCTTGGAGGAGAACCTCAGTGTCTGGGCAGAATGATGGGGATGCAGACGCTCCTTCAGGTATACTGGGCAGAGGCCATTTAGGGCTATAAAGCTCAGCACCAACACTCTGAATTGGGCTCGGAAATGTACTGAGAGCCAGTGAAGATCCTTTAGGGCCAGTGTTATATGGTCCCGGCGGCCACTCCCGGTCACCCGTCTAGCTGCTGCATTCTGGATTAGTTGTAGTTTCCAAGTCACCTTCAAAGGTAGCCCCACGTAGAGCGCATTGCAGTAGTCCAAGCAGGGGAAAACCAGGGCATGCATTCTTTGATTCTTTGGGGAAGTCATGTGAATAAATGTATGGTGTGTATGCAGTCTGAGACTAAGGAGGAAGAATTTGGCAGACACCGCTACCCCCTGAACTGGCTGTAAGTAAGAAGGCATAGAGGTGAGGGCTGGCTGAGGACAGACTGAGGTTGGTGGAGAAGTGCTCCGTTTGCAATAAAGGACCAGTCTCCACTGAAGGAGGTGGGTGGCCTGGAGGAAATAGAGAGCAGGAGTTGTGTGACTGCCTCTTTTCCTTCTTCCAAGAGACTGGCTGCTCCCATGTGCTTCTCCCAAATGCAAGTATTTCCCAGCATGATTTTAAAAGAATGTTTATTCATACTTTAAAGTCAGCACGTGGTCCAGCGTTCCAGGAACAGCTCGATGCTTGCAAGATTTCCTGTATTATGGGTGGGATAGAAATGTGAAGAAAAAAAAATCCAACTAAAAAGTTAAAGAGTGAAATACGTTGTCATTCATTCCCTCCTTTCTTGCACAAAGCATTGGGTACAATATGTAGAAAGCTTGCTCTTGTGTGTCTCATGGGTTAGTCTAGCCTGGACTGTTCTAACAGCCGGTTGTTCCTTTCTTTTTAGGTTGGAGGCTGGGCTGGGTGGCCTTTTGACTCTTTTTAACCCTCATTCAGTTCTATTTATACTCAGCAGCGCTCGCCCACAGAGAGCACAATAGACACAAAATGAATAGATGGGAAAGATACAAGGGTAATAAAAAATGAGCTGCCAGTCATTTGGATTTTTGTTGCCGATTAGGTGAGGGAATATAATAGAAAGTAATGGGGGGTGCTTCTCAACACACCACCTTCTTTGCAACCACCTAGATTCGAAAATGAATGTAGGTGCCACTAGTGCAGTCCCCTGACAGCACCTTTCAGTTTGCATCGACTGCTCTAAGCACATGCACACACTTCTACGTGCAACAGAGTTGAGATGAAGTACAGAAGATCCTATTGTTCTGCTTACAAGGCAGGGACCTCCTTGCACATGCTTGATGGATACAGAGCAAGGCTTAGCATCCCTTGTGCCTAGATGTGCTCATGTGAGAGTAAGGGAGGACTAGTACTGGCAACTCACAAAAGCACATTAAGCCCGCAAAGCACCAGGAACTAAGACCTGGAGCAGGAACCACTCTCCTTTGTTCTCAAGCTTTTTAAAAAATAAAATTTCAAAAAGTCCATTGCACCAGCAAGAATACGCATGAACAAGTCATACAACCACATGTTCAGGGCTAGGGCCTGCCATGGCCAAGAACTGTCACCATTTTCTTGACCAGTGTGACTGAGGGAATTCAAAATCACCTGCCTTGCATTTTTCTCATGAGCCTCTGAGTGTCTTTTTCAATGAAATTGAACTGCCATAGCGGTATACATCAGGGATGTCTTCCCAGTCCTCTCTATCTCCTCAAACGCAACCCTCGCAGACAGCTTTCCTCACCAGCTTTGCTTAGCACTCTCCTTGTGTGTTTTTGCCTGGCTGGAATGTGTCCTTAAGCTCTGGTGATGCTTCTTCCTTGCCAGGATGGAGGATGGGGGGGGGAGTTGCAGAGTAGCCTAGTGTACAAAGGTAACATTCACATCCATTGCCCTGTGGCTCTGCTCACCGCTAGCATATAGCCCTTGGGATGTTGCCCTGACGGGGATGCAGCCGTTGAGCTGGAAAAGGCCCCACACACCTGGTATACACAATCTGTCTCTTAGGAATCCACATCCTTTGGTCCTCTGCACTAAACTTCTAATGTGTGTGCATATGCCGTGCATAAAATGAAAAGGGATCGTTATGAATTTTGCAAGAAAGTGCCATCATGCTAATTGCAGCTGCAACAGCTTAACTGCAAGTCTAGCCGCTTGGTATGCAGAAACCCCGAGTTCCTTGTACAATCAGACAGCCAATACACATAGTGAAATCCAAGATTCTCACTGAAAACTACCCCACAAGCTGTTCATTAAACAAAGTAAGGGGACTATAAATTCAGTTTATTAGAAATCGTATGTACCTTGATGTGATTAAGGGGATTTGTAAAGCATGGAAAGAAACGGGCACTTTGTCTCACCTGAAGATGTGTCAAAAGCCATAATAAAGTTTGGTATGCTCCCAAGAATTTACTATATTGATTTTGGAGCTTAGTCTGCATGTACTTCTCTATAAAAGTGAAGACATTTGCAATGCAAGCCATTTATAAGCCAACTGAAATGTTTGGTTTTAAGATTAGGAATGGGCAACAATACAGGCACAACACAGTCCATATCCAATGCAGTGCCCATGTGCAGAAGATTTTTTCAAGGTCCAAACAAAGCCCTTCTCCTTTCCATTATTATTTATGCCCATGTGCTGGCAACATAAAGCACCATTGCAGGGAATGTCAAGAACTGTGCATGTCTCTCACAACCTCCTCCAACCTTTCTTTTGTGTGCCATGCAAGTTTACTTGCACTTCCAGGGGTAATTTTAGGGAAGCATGATCGGTTTGGCTGCACTGGGCACCGCTCTGCAAGGAGCACCACAACAATGCTGTAGAACGGAGTGTGAGAGGCACCGAATGTTAGTGCCACACAGGGCACTGCTGAAATTTGAGAAATTTGAATTTTGAGAGCCCAAAGTCCGCTACTGCTTGTACTCCAGTGGCATGAATTAACCTGCATCATAGAGAGAAACAGAGCTGGGGGACTGAATGCAGGCTTCCTGTTCTTCCAGACCAGGCACCCCCAAACTTTGGCCCTCCTGATGTTTTGGACTACAATCCCCATCATCCCTGACCACTGGTCCTGTTAGCTAGGGATCATGGGAGTTGTAGGCCAAAACATCTGGGGGGCCGCAGTTTGGGGATGCCTGTTCCAGACTCACAGAACCTTCAATACAGTTTTAGCCCTTGTGATGGGTTTGGGATTTTGATTCAGTCTATGCCTTGATCAGCATCCAGCAACAATGCAAAGTGTCAGTACACCCAGATTCAGTTTGGCACAAAGCTGTTTTGATTCTGCGTCAAAGAAAAGTGATGCTTTGGAACAATCTCTGTGTGCCTAGTGGACAAGGTGAGTTCAAAGATGCTCATCCAGCCCTGAGAGAACTGAGGTGACTTTTGATGCAAACGACGTGCAAGAGACAGAGTCAGACCAGCAAACAGGATTAAAAGGGGGCACCCCGCAATCAAAATGGCGCTCCTGCCAAAGCAAGATGGCACCCCCACCAAATAAAGATGTCGCTTCTGCCAAATTAGCTGGGTGAAGACCTTCCCCTTGAAAGAAGGTAGAATGGCGATCGCGTCAGCTGAAAACCTGTGGGGCGAAAGCCCCTCTGGGGGAAAGGGAAAGACAAGGAAAAGAGGGGAATTAACCAGAAGAAAATACCGGTAATGACTATTGGAAGAATCAAGGGGAAGAAAGGAAAAAGATCACCAGGATGATCCATTGAAGGTAAATCGCTCTCTCTCCCTCGGTTGCACAGAGGACACGCTGTTGCTGTTCCGAATGCACGCACCGAAAGAGGAAGCTCTGGTGCATGGGCATATATAGGTCCCTCGATCCATTTGGACTGCACCCCATTGGCCAGATTGAACCCAACATTGAGGGACCTACCAATCGGGTGTTGTGGCTGACCAATCTTACCCACCCAAAACACAGGTTGTCGGTTTCCAGGTCTCACTACAACACTTTGAGGGAGGACCCGATTTCCAGTTTTCAAATGTTTTTCGGAAGCCAAACATTCGATGTGGCTGCCAGCTATTGTTTCTGGGGCACCTCCACCAATCAGAAGCTGCACCTTGGTTTTGGAACAAGTCAAACGGACTTCTGGAATAGATTAAGTTTGGCGCTTTTGTTTTTGCTATTAATTTTGCGTTTTCGTTTTTGAGGCTTTTCTGTTTAATTTGCCAAATAATGACTATCATCAGTGCAGGTGAGGAAAAAAATTAATTTTAATATTTATCATCTATAATACTGTCTTATTTATTTTATAGTACAGTAAATTGATTATTGCTTTCATTTTCTGAATCAATGGTCTAGTTAAGATAGTAAAATCCATGTTAAATTGCTGTTTTAGGGGTTGTTTTTAAAAGTCTGGAACGGATTAATCCATTTTGCATTACTTTCTATGGGAAAGCGCGCCTTGGTTTTGAAACACTTTGGTTTTGGAACGGACTTTCCAAAACAGACTAAGTTTGAGAACCAAGGTACCATTGTACTACCAAAAGGAAGAGAACCTTCTTTTCCCCCCCCTCCCCCTCATAGTCATAGCTGTCAAGTTTTCCCTTTTCTCGCGAGGAAGCCTATTCAGCATAAGGGAATTTCCCTTTAAAAAAGGGAGAACTTGACAGCTATGCTCATCGTGGTTTACTACCATTGGAGCACTAATACTTCAGTTTGTGACATTTAAAATATTGGGAGTTTGGAATTTGCGGGTCGGAGTTGGAATGAACTTTTGGAGGCTCAAATGGACATTAGAGGTTGGTTCTTTATAGTTTGCTTTAAAACTGGAGCCAAAGAAGACTCTGAGGACCCTCATGTTTGAAGCAGGCATTATGATACGTCAGAACATTTAATCCAGACCCTAGGCTTGCGAATTTCAGTGGCATCTCTTCTTCTTCTTCTTCTTCTTCTTCTTCTTCTTCTTCTTCTTCTTCTTCTTCTTCTTCTTCTTCCAATGTCTGGCAAAACAAGCCCATCCCTTCTGGTTTGGTGTCTCCTATATGCATTAAAATGATATGCAGATTGCAGTTACGCAACCATAAATATGCCAATCATCTGCAACCTTCCATCACGATAGATTTCAAAAGTGCTGAACAAGTTCCCTATCCTTTCACTTTCCCCATTTCTCATACATAGATAAAAACTTAGCTAATGCACAACAAAAGATAGATGTGTGCCTATGCCTGGTAAAACTAATGTAAATTTAATCTTCCGTTTCTTGGTGGAAATGAATTATTGCTGATGCATTTGATCACTGACCACTCAGTCTCAGGATTGAATTGGTGAATCACATTCCTGCCAGTATTTTCTGAAAAATTAGGCACTGTGGGTGTTTTTTTATTTTAAAAAAAGGTGATGTTTTTTTCAAACCAATAAAAAATGATATCTTCATCCTACCTTAGACCCTGAAGATGGATTATTTTGTCCTAAAACTAATATCTACAGCTTAATGGAATTCTACCATTCTTCAGTAGTGTTGCATGTTGATAAATTATGCTGACTTTGCATTGAGAGCTAACAAGTTGGATCTGACTGAAAATAAAATAAAATCTGAGGACTAAATGAAAGGATTTCTTGGTCCACAATGTACTTGATACTTTTCACATTTATTTCAGTAGATTTAAGCTTATGTGTTCACTCACATCTACTTTAGTATTAGTAATTTAATTCTGCATATTTGTTCTGTTCAAATCAATGGGGGGGCAGTGTTTGACTTAAAAAGATTGTCCTTTACTTTTAAAATAATAATTAAATCAATCAATCAATATCAAAATACTGCATTTTAAGTCATCTATTAGCATTTAACAATCCTGGCTGTTAAAGACGAAATGTTCTTTCAGTCAAAGTCAATGCAAACTTTGCTAATTAATTAAACGACTGGAATTGGGATAGACCAAATACACAGACTGAGGCTAATATCCATTTAAAACAGAAGATTAAGATGGCCTGGATCCAAATGCAATGCTCTCTGATTCAGCAAGTATGTAATCAAAGTGAGCATAAAGATTGCCCCCAAATGAATGACCAAATAGAACGGAATAACCTTCAAAATCTAATCATAGAAACATTTACATAGCATCATTTAAGTGTTCAAAAACATTCCCATCTGTTACCTTGCTGATCTAGATATAGTTGCAAGGGTTACAGCAGGGAAGGGGGATGTTTTCTGGCCACTGAACCAGATCACTCTCCCAAACCCCTGGCCAGGTGGGCAGGGTAGGAACTTCAGAGCACAGCTATTTTCCTGTTTGCTGTTTCCCGCTTGTCTAGGCACAGGTCTCAGTGGTTTTGCCATTGCCCTGCCTCTTTCCGCCGGCAAACCCACTTTTTAGCACCAAATCAGGACAAACGGCAATCCCAACAGCCATTTGCTCCAATTCAGTGCTAAATTACAGGTTTTTCCAGGGGAAAGCAGAGGGGGGGGGGGGAAGAAGAAGAAGAAGAAGAAGAAGAAGAAGAAGAAGAAGAAGAAGAAGAAGAAGAAGAAGAAGAAGAAGAAGAAGAAGAAGAAGAAGAAGGAGGAGGAGGAGGAGGAGGAGGAGGAGGAGGAGGAGGAGGAGGAGGAGGAGGAGGAGGAGGAGGAGGGAGGGGGAGGAGGGGGAGGAGGGGGAGGGGAGGGGGAGGGGGAGGGGGAGGACACCTGCTGCTCTGGAAACAGTGGGCCTAACATTCCGGATGGTTTCATCTATTTTAATAGTTGCTTATAATTATAATGGTATGCATTTGCTTGGAAGTAACTCTGAAATGTACTCAAGATATCCTTACACATTTTGATACTGGGATCGTTTTAGTGTTTGCATTCGGCAAAACTTGTCCTTCCTGCAAGTTGTTGTTTTTCTCTCACACACAGCACACTGTGGCAGATGACATAGCCACATGCTGTTCCTTCCCTCTTAGTAAGTGCTTTTGCTGTGCCACAGTGTTAATATCGCATGTCTCAAACATATTACAGAGCTCTCAGTGGCATGCCTCACTCCAATGAAGGGTTTCATTTAGCAAATTTTGGCTGCAGTCCTGGAACAACTTCCTTTCATCAAGTCCCACTGAGTCCGATTCAATAACTAACTCATAAATATGATTTTGAATAGTATCAGTGCTACTGTTGATGGGAGAGAAAATGAGCATTATTTAAGGCTTGGGAATAAGATTGCCAGGTCTCCAGCATCCTCAAGCCTGACATTCTTAGTGTGGGGTGGAGTTGCCTTGTGGGGTGGGATCTTATGTGGGCTATGGGGAAGTCTCGTTATGTCATGCACCTGCAAACTCTTAACAGGCAAGAAACTAACACCTAAGGCGGGGCAGGGAGCGAGAGATGCAGTGGCCTGAAAGGTGTGCCCTGCACCACCCAGCCTTGCCTTAGAGCCGGCCCTGTCCAGGTTTGCAGCATTGGGGAGCCGATTTTTTTGGGAGCCAAGCCGTTTGACAACCAAGGTACCACTGTACTGAATATTGATCCATTTCTCCCCTGAAACCAGGTTTGATCTGAACAGGGGGAAATAATGGCCTAGCTGTGTTTTATGCCACTGAAGCACACACAGCCAAATACTCACTTCCTAAAATGTGTTGACTCAATGAAGAGGATTGCATCCAAAGGCTTGCCCGGTCTTCCAGCCTGCTACATATAGCTGAAAGTATGTAAACAGAACTTCATGTCTGTTCATCTGTATGTACTCTGGGCATGTGCAATTGGGACTCCAGATTGTGCAGGCTTCCCAACTGCACATCCAAACCTAAGTGTGTATAGTTGCGAGTGCAAATATTTTTCCCATTCACACTTTCTGCTGCTGGTGCAGCAGCCAGGTATGATGCACTCTTATTTCTAAGAGAGAGATAAACTTGAAAGTTACGTTCACTGAGGGTAAACTGTCTTGAAAATTATATAAATAAAGAAATTAAAGAGACCTCATTTTCTCTCAACCTCCGAATCAGGAGCATAGAAAATTCATGTGTATAAATACAACCAATTCTCTCTGTTCCAAGTGTTTGCTGAATTACAACCTCGTTCAATATCCAAATTGAAAATTAGCAATAAACTGTGGTAGGGATGGTCTATTTCTTTTTTTCTCATAAGCCACAGTAATTACATGCAAGTCCATTCTGGATTATCAATACCAGTTTGATTTTCTCAAGTTCATCTGAATAACCCATATTGATATTAATGTTCCTCAAAATCTGCAGCACTTGAGTTTTATTGCTGTCAGCATGAACTGAGCATTAAAATTGCAGTCGCCTGCGTTTTCCTATGCAGTGTACAGCCCAACACTAAATATTTGTTAATGGCTGCCTAGACAACCGGAAATAGCCCCTAAAATTATGCTGTCTTTGTATTGTTTTGTAACCAACCACACTTTTTTTGTGTGCGTTACTGATGCCAAAACCATTTACATAAAAGCAAGGAGCCTTAAATTAAAGCAGGTGGGTGTAAGCAAATTACCAGTATGCTCTACTCATTATCTGAAATGTTGCATCGTAAGGATAGCACAAAACATTTCCTGTGTATGTGAAACTGAAATCTGAAAGGGAGTGTCAAGATCCCAGAGTGAAGGAATGAATAGGAGCTGCCTGGGGCCAACCCTAGATTGCGCACGCACATCCCACATACACACTCACACACAGTGTATTCCTTTTATAATTACTTTTTTCTCTCTCTTTGGGGAAAGTGGGACACGGTAGATGTAATTTACTTGTTTGGGCAAGTTCTGGCCTTCTGCGTGAAGGCTCCATCTCCTTTATCTGATGTATACACACCCTAGTGTTTCCCTAATGCAGCATGAGATGCGTAGGACTTTTCCAATGGCAGACTTCCAGGCTCATATATAATGTAAACAAAATAGTCTCATTATGCAACTCTCTCCCACTCACAGTGCAAATTCTTTAAAACTCAGAGGGTTTTAAAGCTTAGGGTTTCGTGGACTAGACAATGGCCAAGTTATTTCTGAAGCACACTCAAGACGTAGGAAGAGGAGCAAACTATGAATGAGAAAGCATGCTACATCAGCCCAGTCACATACCTTCAAATGAGATCTCGGCAGCCACAAGATCTCGGCACATTTTTGGGTGCCACGCAAGATCTTACCCCGAGAAAAGCACTTTCTTCAGGGTGAGAGTGAGGTAAAGGTCATGTGTCTCTCTTGGGAGTGTGTCCCGGAAGACACACATCCTGGTTTGGGGTCGGAAAAAGTTTGACAGTATTCCAAGGGTTGGCAAGGCTTACCGGGCATGAGCCAGATCACTCCCACAGAGATCCTCCGTGGGCCAGGCCGGCACAGCACGACGCCGGAAATCGCTTCTGCATATGCCCAGACGCCGAAAACCGCACCTGCGCAGAAGCGATTTCCGGCGTCTGGGCATGCTCAGAAGCGATTTCTAGAGCCGTAGAAGAGAGTCGCCATGCCACGCTGCACCAGTTTAGCGCAGGGCGCAGAGACTCCCCGAGCGGGTTGCTTGGTTCAGAGGTGGCTTGTGGGCCGGTTAAACTGCCTCCATGAGCAGCTTCCGGCCCATGGGCCTTAGGTTGACTTCACTGCTCACCTACTGTAGCATGTAGGATTGGCCCAAAGGGTCCAGTCCTGGAACAAAAGGGGCAAGTTGCATTTATTGAAAAATTTATATACCACTTAACTCCGGGTTGTCATATGTCTGGAACTTCCTGGACATAGACAGGATTCGGTCATTTTGGCGGAAATCGCTTAAATATCCAGGGAAATCCTGACATAGGTCAAAAAAAAGCTCAGCAACTTTTGTGTCCAGATGTTCACTTTTTGAAATATGACAGCCCTACTTAACTATAATAGTCCCTAAGCAGTTCACAAAGATACGATACAAAAATAAAAAGTCAGTTAGACTTATAAAATCAAGCATCAATTAAAACATCTGATGGATCTAAAAAAAATAAAGTCTTCAGTAGGTTCCAGAAGTTCAGTAAGGAAGAGGCCTGTCTGACCTCAATTAGAAGGGAGCTCTTAAAAATTGGGCCCACAATGCTAAATGCATTGCTCCCGGTGGATCTGAGCCATGGAGGGACCATTAACAGTGACTCTACTGAAGACCTAAGAGATTGGGTGGACCCAAATTGTTAAGGGCCTTGTGAACTAATACAAAAACTAAACAAAAAAACATGAACCTAGCCCAGTAGCATGTGAACATCCAGTACAGACTTCTGAGCACTAGAGTTATGTGCTGGCAATAGTTTGTCCCCAACAAGAGTCTAGTCACAGCATTTTTCACCAGCTGCCACCTCTGGACCAGGCCCAAGGGCAGCTGGTATCTTCACATCAACTACAGCACTTATCCCCCTCCTTCTCTCACCCATCAGTCTCTGCAGTAACCATCATAATATGCTGCCTAGGAACTTGCTGTGGCGTCTGAGAAGTTCCAGATTTACATAGCATTGAAAGAGTAGACAAATCAAGAGGATGAGTCTTGAAGTAGCCCATACCAGTCAGGAAAATGAAGCAGGCTTCTTCAGGCAGAATACAGTGGTACCTCGACTTACGAAGGCGATCCGTTCCGTGGTGCTCTTTGGATGTCGAATCCTTCGGAAGTCGAAGTGTCCATTTTGCACATGCACAAAGCATGATTTTGCGCTTTGCGCATGCACAGAACGTGCCCCCGCTTCTGCGCATGTGCAGAACATGCGCACGGCAAAAATACTTCCGGGTTTGCGGACTTCGTAAGTCAAGGTACCACTGTATTTGGAGCAGGGAGTAGATGAAGGTAGGAACATTTAAAATGTTGCACCTACCTGCTCGGGATGCGGGTGGCGCTGTGGGTTAAACCACAGAGCCTAGGGCTTGCCGATCAGAAGGTTGGCGGTTTGAATCCCCGTGATGGGGTGAGCTCCCATTGCTCGGTCCCAGCTCCTGCCAACCTAGCAGTTCGAAAGCACATCAAAATGCAAGTAGATAAATAGGTACCGCTACAGTGGGAAGGTAAATGGTGTTTCCATGTCCTGCTCTGGTTCGCCAGAAGCGGCTTTGTTATGCTGGCCACATGACCCAGAAGCTGTATGCTGGCTCCCTCGGCCAATAATGCGAGACGAGCGCCGCAACCCCAGAGTCGTTCATGACTGAACCTAATGGTCAGGGGTCCCTTTACCTTTACCTGCTCTCAGGGATGTTGGTTTTCTAGGGTGGGGGGGAATGAATTGGGAATTTCCCCTGTATATCTTAAGTAGTTTACATAGGGTGGTTTTCATTTTTTTAAAAAAAATGTTTATTTTTCTTGTATTTAGTAAACAACCGCTAAACACACTGAAACTGCCAAGCTTTCCTAATATTTATCTGTCCCTGGCATCCATTTATTTTTACTAATGAACTTGTGAATGGAAACTTTCCGGGGGCGGAGGAATGAAGCCCTTCCCCCTGCTCTAGAGGAAAGAAGCCCATTATCCGCAATGTAATATCAATGGGAATGTCACTGGTATTTTTTGTAGTTATTAATTATCTTATTCCTAACTCCAAATAGAATGCCCACAGAACATTTTCCTTCCAGCTCATTTAGTAGAGGAATGCACCTTCCCACCCCCTCAAAAAAATTCAATGCCTCAATATTTTATTCATTATTTATTAATTCTTCATGGATCTCACCAACTGCAGCTTTGACTGGAAGTCTTTAGTTGCGCAATTTGAACAGATGAAAAGCCACTATCGGCAACTGCAATCTTTTACCTTTTGTCAGCTCTTGCTGGGGTGTGGGGTGGAGGAGAGAGAATTTGAATGCAACAGGAGCCTGCCTCTGCTAGGTACTAACTGTTGAATGTGTGCAGTGGTTAGAAGAATTCAGTAAAAAAAAAAAATCCTTAGGAGAGAAGTTTTTGGACCAGAGTTTGGTAAAGTGCTCTAGGCCACCTGAGGATGCAAATTATCACATGGCTCTCACTTTTGCAAATGGGGTGTGTGAATGTGTTTGTGAGCGTGAGAGACATTACTAGTTATTGACTTGTTTCCTTTGAGTCATATCCATGTGGCTAAGTTAAAAACAGAAGTCTCGATTGAATATTTAACAGATTGTTGGGTTGTTTTTGTCTCCCCCGAGGCAAGGAACATAAGAACATAAGAACTGTTCTGCTGGATTAGACCAAGGTCTTTCCGGTCCAGTGTTATGTTTCCAAGAGGAGCCAGACAGATGCCTCTGGAAGCTCACAAGTAGCCAACAAT
Source organism: Zootoca vivipara (assembly GCF_963506605.1). Lineage (NCBI taxonomy): Eukaryota > Metazoa > Chordata > Lepidosauria > Squamata > Lacertidae > Zootoca > Zootoca vivipara. The sequence goes on from NC_083276.1 coordinate 101,616,548, forward strand.
GGTGATGCTGGGCCTCCATTTGTCCTTAGCGTTTAGGCCAAATAAAATGACCCAGAAAAAAAACATGTTATCTTGGATATAAACATCTTCAAAGCAGTATTTTATGCCTGGGTTCTGTTACCTAGGTAGTCTAGTTCTGTGCATGTCTACTTAGAAGTCAGTCGTACTATTCAGTGGGACTTGCTTCCAGGAAAGTAGGCACCGGATTGTGCCCATAATTAATTTCTTTTTAAAGCATATATGTTCAAACTGAAACCAGCAGCCCTACAGTCTTTGCATCAAGTGAATATTTCTGTTTTGAATATTGTCAGTATAGAGATCCCTGCCCAAGTTTGTAAAAATAAAAAGAAGGAAAAACTTTAAGGTGCAGGCAAACTACACAGCATGTCTCCGAGTGTCACTCTCCTAAAGACAATACTTCCAAAAATAATCCTACATATGGCATAGCTGCCAAGTTTTTCCTTTTCTCGCGAGGAAGCCTATTCAGCATAAGGGAAAATCCCTGTAAAAAAAGGATAACTTGGCAGCTATGACATATGGAAGGAATTGTAATTTATAGCCAACACATTTTCACACTCATGTTTCCACTCATTGGTATAAATGATATCTTTAGCTGTTTCCAGGTGACCCGTTTATTCTGCATGCATCCTGAGTTGTTTGCTATTTAATCTGCATTCATTCTGATTTGTTTGTGAGGAGGTAGATGATATTGCATCAAAGTAAGTGTTATCCCACCACTTTCCAATAGTTTCCTGTCACTTTCCTTCTTGCAAAAAGGTTTGTTGTGCAAGAGCTCCCAATCAACCATAGCGTGCAACTTGAATTTGCTAGTGTGTGATTGGACCGCACCCCAAATTAGCAACATACTCAAAGCACCCTGTATGTGTCGGTGGCGATGATGCTATTGCCCCTTTCCACCCTTGTTTGCTCTGTGCCTCTGAAAAGGTTGAATGATGGCAAAGAAAGGTGCAAAATGCATGATGCAAAGTCCCATGGATCAAATCCTGTGTTGGTTGAGACTAGTGGTCTAGATTGTCTTTTTTATGCCTCACTTACACAGGAATATAATTATGCGTTCCTTAGGGCTATACTTAAGGCACCAAGGTCATATAGAGGTGAATAGATATTGTTGACAATGCAATTTCACTCATAAGTAAGGGATAATGAAAGGATGTGGTAGGTTGTTCTAGGAAGGAATTTAAATGGAAGTAGAAGCTAGCAATGGGGGTAATTTAGACATTACCTTTTTGTGAATGTTGGAATTACTGCATTTTCTCTACGCAAGGAATCTTAATATACACACTGGTATCTAGCAAGCCTGAATTTCTGATAGCCCTTGAAATCCAGAACCACCAAAATGCACCTTCAGCCGTTTTTTATAGTTCCCATATCAAAATGGTCATTCATTTTTGGAAATGTCTTAATTCTGCATTATGCCATTGTGTCACTGATACCCTGAAGAATATAGCATCCCAGTGATTGTGTAGATTCACCTGGCTTTATTTACTCCTGTTCAGGAGAATGGTATTATTTCTCATCACGTAACATAAAACTGGTTGTATCTAATTGCCTTCTAGGCCCTTACGATATTTACAAGATAACCTGGTGCTATTATTATTGTTCTTTATTAAATTTGTAAACCGCCCTTCATCCAAAGATCACAGGGAGGTTGACAACGTAGAAATAAAATGGAGAAGATAAAATACATAATGAAGACAACAACAACAACAACAACAACAACAACAACAACAACAACAACAACCCCATAACTCTGCAGTCATTGACTATTTTACTGCAATTCTATTCTTACATTGCCAAGGCCAGACGTCATTGAATTTAGAAGGATTTACTTATGACTAAGCATACAGGGTGACCCAGGTGGCGTTGTGGTTAAACCACTGAGCCTAGGGGCTTGCTGATCAGAAGGTCGGCAGTTTGAATCCCTGCGACGGGGTGAGCTCCCGTTGCTTGGTCCCAGCTCTTGCCAACCTAGCAGTTCGAAAGCACATCAAAATGCAAGTAGATAAATAGAAACCGCTACAGCGGGAAGGTAAACGGCGTTTCCATGTGCTGCTCTGGTTTGCCAGAAGCGGCTTTGTCATGCTGGCCACATGACCTGGAAGCTATACGCCGGCTCCCTTGGCCAATAATGCGAGATGAGCGCGCAACCCCAGAGTCGGTCACGACTGGACCTAATGGTCAGGGGTCCCTTTACCCTTTACCTTTTTAAGCATACATAGGAATAGGCTCTTGGAAAAGCTCCTGTCATCCCTTGCTATGCTGGCTAGAGCTGAAGTGAGCTGGAGTTAAACATCTGGAGGGAGGCAGGTTGGCCAACACTGATGCAAATGTATGCTTGCCAGATTCTCTCTCTCTCTCTCTCTCTCTCTCTCTCTCACACACACACACACACACACACAAAGACTGGGGTTCTTTCTTTCTTTTTTACCATATTCCTTTGTAAAGAAAATACCCCTATATTCCAAAAGCATTACTTATTTTTGTATTAAATAAGAGTGGAAGTAATTAAGGGGAGAAAACATTGATAGGTTGGTCTGCTCCCTACGGAAGCCACAGAAAATATAAATCATCATAAATGGGAGACTGGCTGGCTCTGGGGATTCATAATGGAATATGATGCTTTTATAAATCCTGTGTTTTCATTTCTGAACAAAATAAAATCTCATCTTTTCATTTCTAAATGCTGCCTTGTGAATACCAAACCTCCCATTGTAACCTGACAGAGCATGCTACCATTTTCAACAGGGCCACAATGTGGAGCCAATGAATGGATTCGATCAAAAGATTAAAAACGTTTTGATCAAAGGTGCTGCCTACCGTACCTAATCATTTTAAATACAAGGACTTGCTTACACAGGCTGTGGGTGGCGAGAAGATTCTTAGAACAGGCATAAGACTGTGTCAGTTGCAGAAACCCCCTCTACGATCATGTTAGCTGTAGTATGTATCCATAATCTAGAAGAGGGATGAGGAACTCTTTTTCCAGCCGGAGGGCCACCTATGTTGCCTTCCAAGGGCCGCATGTCTGCCGTGAGTGGGGCCGGAAGGAAAAGTGGGCAGTGCAATGGATGTGACTGTCCATTCCACCCCACCTACACAGAAGGCAGGGCTTTCTATACCCACCCCCACATGCACATAACTCTCCACCAAAGCAGAGCAAGGGCCATTGTCACAATCCAATGTGTCGTAGCCTTGAGAAATGCTGGCATTGGGAAAACTTAATCCACATTCACTTTGCAGTTAATCTGAGAGGTGTGTATGTTTGACCATGCATGGATAACTGCACATGCACAGATTACAGCTTCATTAATAGGTTGCATGTGCAGGGGAACCAAACAGGTAATGCACGTCAGGCAAAGACTTCTCTACCTGTTCCCTAACAGCATGTGACTTGGAATGTACTGGGGTGGGGGCTCATTGCATTTTAAGACACTCATGTGTACATAGCCTTAGTCACTCTTAAGGAATAAGCATCCAGGCAGCTAGGAGTCCTAAAACACACAGCATTCGTTTTAAGGTAACTGATAGTTTAAGGAACTGATAGCATTCCAAAATGAAGTCTGCTTCCAGAAATCGGTGTAATTTTTTGACCACATGATCAGCTGATGGTGTCAACTAGCTAAACCAGAGATGGGGAGCCTGTGGCCCTCCCAATGTTTGCCTGTGATGACTGGGGCTGATAGGAGTTAGGAGTCCACTATTGGGAGGGCCACGGGTTTCCTATTCCTGAGCTGAAAGCTTGATAGCTTTTCCATAGCTAAACGCTATGACAGAAAAACAGACATGGCAGGCTCAGTAGAGTCTCCATTGCCCAAGGCTGAGCTGGTTGTGGGAACATCTCTAAGAAATTACTGCAAATAGAAAAAAGAGAAGCGAGGCATAGAAGTCTGAAAAAGAATAAATACCAGTAGATTCCTTTTATGATACCTGGAAGAATTCTGGAATTGGTGGTATAAAGAAAACATGTTTTTCTTCAATTGGCTTGCAGTATGAAGCTGTAAAATACAAAAAGAAGCTACAAATTTGAAAAGCAAGGCTTTATAAGCTATACTGTTTTAAAATGCAGCTGGTGCTTTACCTGGGGCAGAAAGCCAGGGGTCTAAGAGCTGGAGAAGGGGCAGGGGAGAAAGAGAGAGGGAGAGATTCAGGCTTCCAGGCTAAGGCTGTTAGATGTTACGAGCTGTGCACTGAAACTTAGGCACCTTGTTGCCTGAAGGAAACTCAACCCAAATTTGATGCAACAAATTTCTGTGCCACAGGCTGAAAGTAAGCATGAAGAGAGGGAAATAAGAAAAAAGTAAGTTAGAGAGCTGAACAGGGATGAAATCTGAGTATGGAACATTACAATCAAACATTAAGAGGGGCAAAAATATCCACACACATTTATCTTACTAAACATACTGTACCAAAATATTTAAAAAATGTACTTTGTTGAGACCCAGGGAAGCAATTTTCTTTCAATTAGAGTTGAGCACATCCATTATTTTTAAAAATGTAGAGTTAACAAGAAAGTGCTGCTCTTTTAAGTGGTATAATAGAGCACGACCTAGCTTTCCTCATCTGATTTTTCTTAATAGCTCTATTTTGACTCACAAGTTAAGAAGGATATTGACAAGCTGGAATGTGTGCAGAGGAGGGCAAGCAAGATGATCAAGGATCTGGAAACCAAGCCTTATGAGGAACGGTTGAGAGAGTAGAGCAGGCATCCCCAAACTGCGGCCCTCCAGATGTTTTGGCCTACAACTCCCATGATCCCTAGCTAACAGGACCAGTGGTTGGGAAAGTTGGGAATTGTAGTCCAAAACATCTGGAGGGCCGAAGTTTGGGGATGCCTGGAGTAGAGTATGTTTAGCCTAGTGAAGAGCTGCTAAGAGGAGATAAGACAGCCATCTTTAATTATCTAAAGGGCTGCCACGTGGAAGATGTGTTCTCCTGCTCTGGAAGCTAGGACCCAAACCAATATATTCAAGTTACAAGAAATGAGATTCCGACTAATCATCAGGAATAACTTTCTGAACGTTAGAGCTGTGGTGATGGACTCTCCTTCCTTAGAGGTTTTTAAGCAGAGGTTGAATGGTCATCTGTCTAGTTGAAATTTCTGCACTGCATGGGGTTGGATCAGATCACCCTCAGAAAAATATATTTATGTATGCAACAACAACAGCTTGCATTTTGTTAGCTCAAAAATGGAAAGTGAGGGAGTTCCCTTGTAAGGAGGACTGACAACTTAAGAAGATCGAATATGTGGAACTAGCAGGTCTAACATATAAAATAAGAGAGCAAGAAGAACATGTATTTAAAGAGGAGTGGAAACCTTTGTCAAGTATATGGAAAATAATTGCACAAAACTGAAAACGCTGGCAGCATTAAGATAAATTCAACAGGTTAATTTATATTCAAGTGTTGTATGATTGGAGAACTGACTAAAATGGTTACAGTATAGTGAAATATGCAAGTATAATATATAAACACCATGGAAGGGGAAGGAGGGAAGTCATTGATTATATGGTATTATGTAAAATGTTTATTTCAAAATGTTAAACTGAAAACCCAATAAAAAAAATAGATAACCCTCAAGGGTTCCTTCCAACTCTAAAGTTCTATGATTCTATGATTGTATGCAAACTGTTTAGAGATCATGATGATAAAGTGACCAATAAATATTCCTAAATAATAAGTAAATAAAGCCTTGACGAGCGGTGTGTGTGTGTGTGTGTGTGTGTGTGTGCCCCTTTCACTTTATTTTTAAGCGAAGCAGTCTTTCTGTCAGAAGCCAAAGTGAAACCAAGGCAGGTACACTTCAATCATGGAAGATCTTAGACTGCCTAGTTAGCTCATAACTAAGGTTGCCTGCACACTTCGTGGCAATGTGCATCCGTGGCTGGATGCAGGTACCGTTTTGGGATGCTGTAGCCATGACATCATCCCTTTGCCATCCCTGCCTCATGCTATTTGCCAATCTAAAGTGCCTTCTGCTGGAATGCTTATAGGGAGTGTACAAAACTGTGTGATGAAGGGCATTCAGGGCTGTGTGCAGCACCCTTTCAAGGCCTTGTACACATGATGTCATCCCTATGTCATCCCTGTCCCACCGTATTGGTCAATCTGAAGCACCTTCTGCTGGGATGGTTATAATCCACTTTGTGCTGGGAATGCACTTCTCATGTGCTTGCTTCCTACTTTCTTAGGCCACCTCTTAGGCCGGCTGACATGCAAGGGCTGTGCCACTCCCCTTCACCATGTTTCACTTGCCTGTTAATGAAATCGGCAAACCAGGAAGCAGCAGGATAACTTAGCTGCCTCTGAATGCCGATACATATAGACCAGTGTCCAGCCCTTCTCTTTCAAAATATTGTGAAAAGAATTTGAAAGATTTGAAAACACACCCACTTGTATGTGCAGACAAGACTGCCAGGAGCTTCTGCTTGAGATGACGTCATTGTGCAAAGGTGTGTACAATTGCAACCTCCTATGGTCAGGTGGCGCGGTGGGATAAACCACAGAGTCTAGGGCTTGCTGATCAGAAGGTCGGCGGTTCAAATCCCTGGTTTTCGAGCTCCCATTGCTCGAAAACCAGCTCCTGCCCACCTAGCAGTTCGAAAGCACGTCAAAGTGCAAGTAGATAAATAGGTACCGCTCCGGCGGGAAGGTAAACAGTGTTTCCATGCGCTGCTCTGGTTTGCCAGAAGCAGCTTTGTCATGCTGGCCACATGACCCGGAAGCTGTCTGCAGACAAACATTGGCTCCCTCGGCCTATAGAGCGAGATGAGCGCCACAACCCCAGAGTCGGACATGACTGGACCTGATGGTCAGGGGCCCCCTTTACCTTTTTATGGTCAAAAGAACACTATGAAAAGAAAACCTAGCCCTGTGTGTTTTAAAGGTTACATGCGTACACAACCTACATCTTGGTTAAATACCAGGGGTGTGATGCTTTCCTAAGAGAGCCAGAAACGTGGCAGACATGTGCAGGATCAAGCTCGTAATCTGTTTTTCTGCAACTGAGACAACCAGCAAATTCTCACTAAGCTGCCCACTCTGCAGTAGTCTGGTCTTATCAAGGGCCTACTTAAGTCTCTAGGACTCTTCCCAAACACCCTGGAGCAACTGCTTGTGAACAGAATCCACCAAACAGGAGCCCCCGCCTTTCCATTGTAGAAACTTTAAGAGCATTTTGAAAGAAAAAGAGTATCAGAGGCTGTTGTATTTGTGACTCAGTAAAAATGATAGCTTTTGATTTATCTCTGTAGCATGCATTGCTGCTGTAAAAATTGAATCGGCTGTAACAGCAGAAGTAAAGCGTGGATGCTTGTCCCTTGAAGATTGATAAAAGCACTGCCAACCAACACACCAAGGGCATTTTTGGTCAATGTTCATCTGAAGTTTGTAAATGATGATCCTGACAGACCAAACAAAAACAAAACTGTTCCCCCATTCCCAGTCCTCCTGACACTTTCACTGACTCATTTAGAGCGCTGTTTCGATTAGGGAGCCATCAAGTGGAATAAAGATGCAGGGACTGCTCTAAACGGAGGCAGATGGGGCGGCCAAGCCCAAGAGAGGGGCAGCAAAGCATCCCAATTAGATCCATCAGCCTGTCCACAGGCGCTGCGTTGCCCATCTGCTGCAACCGGCTACGGGTGGATATCAGAGACAACTGAGGCGTTTGAAAAAGCCACTTGATCAGTCAACACAACAGAGCTCGTCACAATGCCACGAAGCCTCATCATTACGCTTTCCCCAATTCCCACACTTGGGCTACGTGAACACTTCAGCCTTTGAAGTGCTGTGGTTTGGAGGTTTCTGAAAACGCTTTTGCAGACATCGCTTTGCAAGTGTCCATATTCTAGGGTTGCCATACGTCCAGAATTTCCTGGACATATCCAGAATACTACATTTGGCAGCAGCAATCAGCTACATGTCCAGGAAAATCTGGACATATGGCAGCTCATGTCGGCAGTGCCATTTTTTGCCGATTTCCCATAAAAATACCTCAAAAAATGGCATTTCTTTCTTCACTGTTTGAAATATGACAACCCTACCATATCCGCAAACTATGCAGACAGCATGAGCAGTTGCTAAATCATTGCTATCTATACACATGGAGGGAGTGCCCTCTTTAGCTACCATGCATTCATTTCTTTCCTCCCTCTCCTTTCAGTACCCACCACATTCAGTAAAAAGAAAATGAAAAATCTTGCAGGCTTATTGATATACCATAGTCCAATAGTACAGAATACTCAGGCACAGTTAGTTATGCCCAGGCTTCCTCCCCTTGCACCAGTGCTATTTTTCTGGAAAAAGAGGTGCCAGAACTCACCATGAATGCCTCCCTTGTTCTCTTATAACGGCAACCGCGCCCACCTGAGAGGTGCCAGAACTGAGTATGCTTTTGGCAAGGAACTCTGAGTATGCTCAGAGACTGCCTGCACAGCTATGGCACCATGCATGACTCATTTACTCCCAGCAGTATCGGTGTGCATGCACACGAAAGCTCATACCAAAATATAAACTTAGTTGGTCTTTAAGGTGCTACTGAAGGAATTTTTTTATTTGGTTTCATTGCAAGGCACTCGTGGTATGGTATGCTGAGAGTCTCTCTGCCCTGGCGCTAGGAACACTACACAGCTTGATTTATTGAATGTGGAGGGTAAAAAAAGGGCACTTCAGGCTTCTGATATACCGTATCTACTCCCTGACTGTTATACCAATTAATTCCACTGGAGTCCTTGTGGTTTCTTAAAGGGCAACACACAAACTGGATGCTCTTCACATCTGCCAAATTGCCACCACAATATATCAAACGACATGGTCCTTGTTGGGAAAAGTTTGAAGTTCTTGGTTTTATCTGTAAGCTGCATTAAGTCCAATCAGGGGGAAAGATGGGGTATGTTGTTGTTGTTGTTGTTGTTTTTGTTGTTACCTGACACCCAGGGGTACCTCTCCCTTCTCTGCAATTTTTGGTCCAATTGGTCACAAAATGCTAGAGAAGATTCCTTTTTTACCTACCCCAAAATTGTAGTAGTTCCCCTTGTGGAAAAAAATTGAGGCTATCTTTCTGAAGTATGACAGGATTCATGTTCTTGGAATGGAATATCTTGCCAGAAAATGTCGACCTATTCTGCCCCTCTCCCACCAAATTTATAAATATTTCCTTTAAAAAAAATGTTTTGGAAGAAAGAAAGAAGAACATGCAGCACACTTTTAAAAATTATCTCCCCTGTCCACAAGTGTTAATGTACTTTTTTTATTATTAGCAACAACTCTTTCCCCAAATTTCCTAGCTAAACTATCTGCCATATAAATAAAAAATTAGTCAGATTTCATTTTCCCTCAGAGTAAGCCACGTTGCATCTGACAAGGCAAGACAAATGACACGGCGAGCAGCAACATTTCAGAACTTTAGAAGGTTGAGTTTCTTTCCCGTCCGACAACAATTGTCACTTTGGATAGGAAGTTGTTCACCTAAGTCTTAAAATATTAGTGACTAGTCAGTGCTTTGAGGGTGTTTTGTGGTGACATTACCCATGAACTGTCAGGATAACCTCTGTTCACTCTTCCAACTCCAGTCTCTCCCCACTTTCAAAGAAAAGTCTGGGTGCTAAGGATATTTATTGGGTGAAGAAAATGAAGGGGAAAAAACAGAAAAGGGTTCTTGCACCTTTAACAGTTGTGTAGAAGAGGGCATTTCAGCAAGTGACTATTGATCTCATGCCCTGCTAGGGAGCTTCCCATAGTGAGGCTGCTGGACTAGATGGGTCAGAACTCTATTTAGATTCTTGAGCCACACCTTAAGATGAAATGTCCTCTTCTACACAACTGTCAAAGTGCAGTAGTCCTGTCCTTTTAACTACGCCATTATGGTAGCCTAAGCTGTCCCTGACAGATTGTGGAATCTGATCATAGCTGCCAAGTCTCCCGTTTCCCCCGGGAAACCCCCGTTTTTCCAGCTGTCCCCAGCCGAAAAAACGATTTTTGTTTTGTTTTTCCCCGGTTTATTCTGGCGTGGCAGCCATTTTGGAACTGGGCGGAGCATGCTCAGAAGCGACTTTTGATGCTGCTCTGCCCAGTTCCAAAATGGCTGCAGTGCGACTTCTGGTGCGGCGGCCATTTTGGAACTGGGCACAGCAGCATCAAAAGTCACTTCTGAGCATGCTCCGCCCAGTTCCAAAATGGCCGTCACACTACTTCCGGTATGCTACTTTCGGTCCGGTCCCTTATTTTTCAGAGAGGAACTTGGCAGGTACAGTATGAATCTGATTGTGGCAAATTCCAATATGAATTGGCCTGACTCACACTTCCAGGATGAAGGTGTGGATCAGAACTCAAGGTACAATCCAAACCCCAGCTGGGCAACAGTAGGACTGTTGGGGGGACCACTGCTAAATCTGCATCCCTTTCACTCACACCTGTTGGGTGTGAGTGAAAGGGATACAGATAGCTCGCTGCTATCATAGGCATTGTGAGCTTGGGGTGAGAGAGAGAGGTGGGAGGAGGGGCAGTGCTTTTTCCTTCTTTTGCATATCATGTTTCTGATATGCTGTCACTGAACAATGATCATTGCTGGGAGACCTCTTACATTTGGATCTAATATTTATACAACAGATGGGGGGGGGGAATGCTGCGTACAGTCCATGACTCACATTATTTACCCTCTGGACCCACTTAAATGCCATCATTAGTTGAACTTCATCCATCATCAAGGTTTCTGACCCATGGAGCTCAGGCCCTCGTTTTCATGGTGAGGCGTCCACAGCAACTCGCTTAGTTTGGGATACACAAGCATATGACCTAATGCACTGCAGCAAAATTCACAGTTGCAGGATCCGTTAATGTGGCAAGTGCTCAAGGGTTTAAAGTAGGATGGTTGAACTTGTCAAGATATTTTTAGATTGCCTAGCAAAGCTGTTTGTTCTGGTTTAGATGCTGCAGGGCGGCACAGTTGCTTTGAAGGAGAGGATGGCCAAGCAGACTCCCAGTGAATGACAGTGTCAGTAAACGAGTTTGTCAAGGATTCGTCTTCTGACTCGCGAAACATGAGAGAGTTTTGAAAGAATCCAAAGGTACTTCATTCTGATTGGCAAGATTAATCCTTGGTAGAATAATCTGTCATGACTTGCCATTGCCACTTAGCCTGTGATCCTAAGCATTGTCGCTCAGATGCTCCATTAAATGAAAGAGGACTACTTTCAAGTAAATACACATACATACATACATACATACATACATACATACATACATACATACTGTACATACATATATACATACATAATTTTACTTGTATGTTAATATGGTTAGGACTGAATACTGAATGGTTGAATTCCCATGCCATTGTTTTGATTTATTTATTTTTGTTAATTTTGTGCCAACAACTAATTTTGCCAACAACTATTAAGATGGTGGATTCCATCACTACGGTAGTAGCTAAAGCAATCTTATAACTCTCAACTTCCATCTAGTCCAGCATTTTGCTTCCCACTCTTACCAGCCAGGAAACCTACAAGGAGAATGTGAAGGCTGGAGTTCTCCTACCGGTAGTGCTGTTGCTATGTAGCATGTAGTATTAAGAGGTAAAGGTAAAAGGTAAAGGACCCTTGGGCTGTTAAGTTCGGTCAAAGGCTATTATGGGGTTGAAGAACTCATCTCGCTTTCAGGCCAAGGGAGCCGGCGTTTGTCCACAGACAGCTTTCCGGGTCATGTGGCCAGCATGATTAAACTGCTTCTGGTGCAATGGAACACCATGACAGAAACAAGTGTGCATGGAAATGCCATTTACTTTCCTGTCACAGCAGTACCTATTTATCTACTTGCGGTGGTATGCTTTTGAACTGCTATGTAGGCAGAAGCTGGGACAGAGCAACGGGATCTCACCCCGTCGCAGGGATTCGAACTGCTGACCTTCCAATCAGAAAGCCCAAGTGGCTCAGTGGTTTAGACCACAGCGCCATCTGCTCCCCAAGTATTCAGAGGTATACTGTCTTTAAACATGAATGTCCAATATTGCCAACATGGCTAATTGCCCATTTTGAACAGCAGAGGACTGTAGCAACAGCATATAATTTTGCGCACTTGCAATTTTATTATCCTTTTGGAATCCAGTAACTTCTCCAGCAAGATAAACATTCCTGTAGTCTTCCCAGTTGTAAAAACTGCAACCAGGGTCATGAAACATTTCTGAGGTGTTATCATTTGAGGCCGGGTTTTAAAAAAAACAAATCAGGACCTTATCTGGAAGCCTGCCTGTTATCAATAATAAAAAAATTTGTACTGTATGGTTCTTCGCAAGCATCGCTGAAATGGACACTTTACAATTGTAATAATAATAGTAGTAGTAGGGGTATTTCTCCATTAATTTATCTGATCTCCTACGAAAAGCATCTGAGCTTAGTGACCCCCATATCTTGCAGCAATGAATGCCAGAAACAAATCATGTGATGTGAAGAAACGCTTCCTGAATCCCTTCAGTTTAATTGGGGGGGACCCAATTATTAGGATTTGGATTGTTCAAATATACTCTCTTGTCTTGAATTTTTGTGTGTTTGTTTTCCTGGGAACTCTCCATCAAACACATTTGTGCAAACATCAATCAAGGGATTCCCAAGTTGTCTGCAGCTTAAGCTCAGCCACCTTTGGAAGGTGACTTTACTGTGTATCTATGTACATGCTCTTCCTCTGCTGTAGCTTCGATGCCCAAAGCAAAGTCACTCTCAAAAGGAACTCTTAATTTCAGCCAGCTCCGCAGATTGCAAGAAGAAATGATGCTGGTGCTGATAGCCGTCTTTCAGAAAAGCTTGCACGTGCAACTCTGGTTCTTCTTCCTTTTCTCAACCATTGCAACACACTTCCTCCTTAAATTGCAGATCTTGGAGCCAACACGTCTGGCTTTAGCTGCTCTGTCATGCATAACCTTGTTATGCAAATAAAGTAGTAGACAAACCGAGAAGCTCTCTAACTCAATCTAGACAAACATCAAAGGCTACAACAGACAGCAAACCCAAATCTGACACCCATCTGTCATTCAGCTGAAGAATGGTCACGATGGTAGATATGCATCCTTCCAGCCTTTATTCTGTCATCCGTAGACGGAAAAATAATTGATTTAACAAAAACCACTCAAATTTGTAAGAGCTGAACATTGCCTGTTTAATAAATAGGTTTGCCTTCTTCCTCAGCCCCATTTATTTCATGACTACTCCCTTCTGCTTGGCACACCACAGCCAAATATACACCATATAGCTTGGAATCGTAGAATTGTGGACTTGGAAGGGACCACACTGATCACCTGTGTGGAACATTATGGTTACACTGCACCCACAGGCTCTGCTGAATGGTAGCAAGATTTCAGAGGGTTCCAGGCTCTCACCCGGAGCCGGGAAATCCGTTGGGAAATCAAGGCACAGCAAAGACTAATGTGTTTAAGAATGGTTTGTTTTACACATGGAAGCCTTCATCCCTCATTGCTCCCCTCATAGCTTCAGCAAGCTCGGGACCATGGTCTCTCTGTGCAGCGTCCTCCAGCGAGTGGAAGTACTGGGGAAACTGTCGTATTAATAAGTTAACACCACATTCAGGTTGAGACAATCTCAACAATGCAACACAGGCGAATTAACAGCAGTCCAGAAAATGCTTTGCATCCAGTCAAAACAACGGAAAAGTGGGGGGGGGGTTAGAGCATGGCATCTCTCGGGTTTTCAGTGAGTACTTGTGGTTAATGTAGCGGAGACAACTCAGCCGTCCATTTTTCAAGAAACACTTCGCAATTTTAATTAAAAACAGGCAATGTTAATAAGGAAGGGAAGAGATGTTTACCTGAAAATAAACGAGTGGAAGAAAAAATGACTGCCAAATGATTGTGCTGTTCGGCTGGAATGCTTATAAGACCAGGCCTTGCCATCCCAATGCCCTCTGTGCTGGCTGGGGCTGGTGAGAATTGTTGTTCTAACCACCTGAAGAGCACCAGGTTAGTGAAAGCTGCTGTACACACATACCTGAACTCAATGGGGCTTAGTCATTGCACAGGATTATGCTGTTCATCCTCCTATCAAGCTATGAAACTCTTTATTTTTGAAATTGGCTTACAAATACATACACAGTTCTCACAGCAGAAGGTTAGTACAGAAAAGCTACACTAGGAAGATTGCATTGTTGTAGCACCACAACTATTGCTGAGGACAGTCGCTGTGTTTATTCTGTATACAATTTTGCTTTGCGCGGAAAAAGTCACAAGCTGCAAATCTTGCATTTCCTGGCCTTTTGGCCCCACAATTTACCGTTTCCCCCTCTGTGTACTTGCCAGCTGAGGATAACACTTTATCATGTATCCAGTACGTAAAACTGAATGCCAACTCCATAAATCTGTTTATCTTTAAAGTGCCACAAGGCTCTGTTGTCTTTAGCAACCCTCGTGTATGCTGCTGAAAGCCCTTAGCAAAATATACTGGTAGACTCGTTTTGGGGACTTATAGGCGTATGATTTCTGGAGTGTTTCTTTTCAACCCAGCAATCGGAAACAATAATCAAATGGCCAAAAAGTGAAAAGAGATAGGGAAAGAGAGCCCAGATCTACAAGGTGAGAGAAAATGTGTTCATGTAAGTGCCACACAACTGCCTTCTAATATTTTGCTATATCTCAGCATACAGCATGCAGACACAGACGCTCTTTGCATACTTATCAACTGTTCTTGCCTCTGTAGGTCTCTTCATTGCCTTCTTTTGCTGGCACTGAAACTGTCATTCCCCCATCTACATGAAACTGCTGAATGAAGTCATCCTGGAGTTTAGAAAGTGCTGTCACAAATAAACTGATGATATACAACTCCATTTCATCAAACTTAAGCAAGGCAGTGAGAAGTGCTAAATCTACCAGGCTGTGATAATGGATGGCATGATGACCAATAAACCAAGGCTCAATTCAGTCAAGGTGGAGGCAATGTTGGATGGTTTTTTTCTTTCCAGGAAAGCGATGTTCAACCCATTGTATTCCTGGTAAAGGACCAGGTTTGTAGCTCAGCAGTGCATCCTGACCCATCTTTCTCACTAGAAGCAGAAAGGGCCAGCCTGGACAGAAAAAAACCCGACTTCAACGATTACATGCCCAGGCAAACTCCCTTTTGGATTTCTGTAAGATAGGCCTGAAACTTCAGCTGGAGCAGAATATGGCTGCACAACTGCAGGGATAGGGTATTAGGAACTGAGCATACTATGAAAATACTCTATCATCTTTATTAGCTCCTAGTCATCTTTCAGGCTCAATTGCTGCTTTTGACATTTTGTGGATTGAAACCTTGGCATCTTCATAGCTTGCAAAGATTACCTCTTCTCACAGTGTACTGTCTGTGCCCAGAGATCATCAGCAAAGACTCTTCCTTGAGTGCTCCCACAAGCATCATTTGTGATCATGACAAAAAAAACCAGCCCTTTCAACAACAGTCCCTTAGTTGTACAGTAGAATAGCTTTCCCCAGAGAGACTTGCTTGGCATCCATTGAGATGTCTTTTGAGCACTAGACATAGGTCTTCTTTTAATTTTCCCAGGCATTTAAAATGTTTTGATCCTCTACCTGCTTTATGCTGTGGTATTCACACGGCTGTTTAGCTCTGCAAAATGTATCACTTTAGCTATCTTTAGTAAACTGGCTATTGCCGTGGTGTTTTAATCTCTAGGTCACTATGATCTGTTCAGGCATTTTGTAATTTTGCTTGCTGCTTTATTTATTGTTTTATTGAATTTGTGATAGATAGAGAGATAGATAGACAGATAGATAGATAGATAGACAGATAGATAGAAGATAGATAGATAGATAGATAGATAGATAGATAGATAGAGATAGAGATACCTTTTTTCCCAGCCAGAATTCATCAGAACTCAGTTCTGGAACTTCTCAGCTGGGCACCATTACTATTATAAGAGAACAAAGATGAGTTCATGGTGAGTGAAACAAAGTTTCATGAGTTCATGGTGAAAAATAGCACTAGATATAGATAGATAGATAGATGATAGATAGATAGATAGATAGATAGATAGATAGATAGATAGATAATAATTTTATCTTGTGTTATCTTCTATTACTTGGTGACTGATCAATGGTATAAATAAATAAATAAATAAATAAATAAATAAATAAATAAATGCAAGTGATTGGCTTGCATACATTTACATTTCCAGGGCTCGGTCAGAGAAACTGAGAGAGCTCACATCCCCCTTCCCCCCAAGGCGGGGGGCGGGGGGGTTCTACAGTTTGAGTGGGTTTGGTCTACAGTTACTTGAAGCTTTAGCCTCCCTTTGTGGGGGTGTTTCCTCAGCTCTTTAGGAAGAGCAATTAGTGTTCAGGGCTCACGCAAAAAGGAGATGAAATGTTAAGTCAATATGACTCACTGCAAGCCAGCATTATGAGTCAATTTAGAACAGGGGGGGCGCAGAGGGTAGGTTTGCAATTCCTGACCCAGAGCCAAATCAAGAAGAGGGCAATTTGCCCATCAGTCTCCAATGCTCCATGCTTTGCTACCTTCAAAATGCATTCTGTGTGCATTTTGCATATTGCCTTTGCAGATCTGTTACACTGTACTATATCCTTCCCATCTCTCAACTTTTCATTTCAGATGCTGACACTTGCTTTATTCCTGGCACTTTTTTTTAAGCCTCTAATGCTCTTTCAGTTTGTTTTTGTTTCATTGTGTTTGCTTGTTGTTAGGTTTTTTTGGGTTGTAATTGATTAATTATTCTTTTTATGATTTATCAAGGTTGTTTCTTCTTTTCTGAAAATGGCAAATTATTCTCATCAATAAATTAAAAGACTCCCATAAAAGTAGCAGATTAGGCAAGGTCAGGATTCGACCATTTGATTCCTCTGTTCCTCTGTTTTACACATTGACAGTAAAATTCATGTTTGCTACATTTAAAATCAGTATATTTTAAAACATTTCATTGCATGATAGCTTGTTTGTCACTTCAGCACTCTAGCTACATTATCAGAGATCTTTTTTTTTGTCATGGAAACCATTTTAACCATGGAGTTCTTTGCATTTTTACTGTTAAATGTCTTGTGAAGTTTAGTAGTATTTAAGCCTAGTAAGTAGGTTTAGGATTTTAGTGCTTGTGTGCATATTTGTCCATTTATTTGTTTTTCGTTCTTTAGTGTTGTTTGAAAATTAAAACACCAAATTAATGTGCAATTCCAGGAAAAGCAAGTTCCACGGATATTAACTTATAGCTATTTAATGTCTTATAGATTGATCTGTTTACATTTGGTTGCATCATAAATATGATTGGTATTTTCCTCTATTGGGCATAACTAGGCAGGTAATGCTTGCAGACACTTTCACAGCTGTTCAGCAAGAAATTAAAGAAGCTACTATTTCCATATCCAGCTGACTCATATTTAATTTAGAACCAATGCAAAGCTTAATAATATCTTTTAAGTCACATGTAAAATGAGCTCTGGGTTCTGATGTGTTGAATCAATGTGCTACAAACTCTTCTCTGACTTTGTTGTGTAAAATGACACTGCTCAACGGTCGCTAGTTCAGCAGAATACAAGCATTGCTTCCTTCACTGACGGTAAAAACAAATAGCACTTTATTCCCAAGGGGAAATCATAAAGTAAAGATAATAGGGATGTACAACAGCCCCAAAACACTGCCGCCATGTTGCTTCACCGTTCAATGCTGGGATTTTTTTTTTTTATGTGACAGTACAGGACAGATGATGATGATGATGAAGGCAACACAGTTCACTTCATCCTATTCATGTATGTATGGTTTAGTTCACACAGGATATGAATGGTATGTAAGAGAGGTGCAAGAATAAACCCAATATTTGAAGGCTGCAGGAGCGGGAGTATAAGGTTCCACAGCCTTAGTATGTTATTGCTATATATTCGCAAGGATTCTGTTGTGTAAAACATACCACACTTGAATGTAAAGAACAGGGATGGGGAACCTGGGGTTCTTCAGGTTTTGTTGGACTACAACTCCCATCATCCTTGACCATTGGGCATGCTGGATAGGGCTGATAGGGTTGCCAGACTCAATAGAGGACAGGACTTCTGTGCCTTTAATTTCCCTGCTCTCTTTTGAGTCTGGAAACCTTAAAGAGAAACCAGCAGACCCTGCGCTTGGAAATTAAACAAAGGGTCTGCTGGTTTCTCTTTAAGGTTTCCAGACTCAAAAGAGAGCAGGGAAATTAAAAGCACAGAAGTCCTGTCCTCTATTGAGTCTGGCAACTCTAAGGGCTGATGGGAGATGGAACCCAACAACTTCTAGAGCAGGCATGTCAAACATGCGGCCCTCCATATGTTTTGGCCTACAACTCCCATGATCCCTAGCTAGCAGGACCAGTGGTTGGGGAAGATGGGAATTGTAGTCCAAAACATCTGGAGGGCCGCATGTTTGACATGCCTGTTCTAGAGGGCTACAGATTCCCACCCCTGGTGCACCACATTTTGAAAGGCAGAATGAAGAGACAATGGTGAAAGCAAGGAAACCTGGAGCAAGCAGGGAGGGAAGCCTATTGCATGAGAGCCAGCTGTCCTGCAACTACTGTATGTCCATCCTGCTTCTCGGATGTTTGGTCACTGCTTGAGATGGTACAGTTGACCAGATGGACCCTTAGCCAGATGCAGCATAAACCACTCCTGTGACCTTGGGAAAGTGGCAGAGGTGGGATATCTTGCTGTGATTTTGTTTTCGTTTTTGATTTTGTTTAGTTCCTTACATTTCTATTCCACTTTTCTTCCATTATGGAACCCAGAGTAGCAAACTTGTGATTCTCAGGTTGGCCGCGCTTCCGGGCACTAAGCAGATCCAGACTGGTTCAGCTTCAGCAAGATGGTGGCCTCATTTGCCTTCATAGTCTGTGGTTAAGGTGATGCATAACACCTGTTTTTGAACTGGGGTTCAAAAGCTTGTGGACATAGGCAGTAAACTGGCCAAACCAAACCACCCTATGTCACATTGTCCATAAATATTCTCAGCAACCATTTTGCCTGTCAATACTGCATTTCCTTATACGCTTGATACAGCAAAAAAGTGTCCATTATCCTTGTTTTGCATTTCTCATTCATTATAATCCACAGGGTAAAACTTCAGGTATATAGTCTTGCTGTTCTGGAAATTTCTCCTCAAATTCATCCAGCCCACCTGGAATATTCTCCATCAGTTAATGAGAAAAGAAATTGCCCTCAAAAAAATATCTAAGAGGAAATAAAATGTCCGTGAAATGCTCATGGATGGTCTGTAGGGTTTCTGCTGTGCTTATTTTTGGGGAGTGACCTTTCTTTACTTCCACAAAACATCTCCCTAGAGGTCTACACTCTGCTGTCTTCCTGGGTGCCTGAGAAGGACACCCTGAATTAATTCCTCCCATGGTGGGTCCCACCCCCACTCCCCAATCCTGGAGGCTACAGAGTGCTGGAGAAGTTACCAGAAATAAAAGCACACACACAACTCTTGGCCATCTCACAACAACAGAAATCCAAAACCCAACACCTACAAAAATTCTAAAGACATTCTTCAGTGCCCTGAGAAAGAGGAAGGGGGGAGAGAGAGATGGAAGCCCCTTTTGCAATGCAAGAAAGCTTTTGAGAAACTGGAAGAGATATTTTAGCACAGCAGTGCACCCAGTGCTCATTCATGTTTCACTGACTTCACAGAAGATGTTAATAACATGTAGGATGGGTGCAATAGCAGACCGGCAAACTCATTTCTAATTAGCAGTCTGATCAGCAAAATGTATTTTGACGGCTGTGGAGAAGCTAAATAGAGTAGGAGTGTATTAAGTAGCACAGGACATAGTTATAAGGGGGGGGATCTATGTATTTCTTTATCAGGAGTAATGCTTCTTAATTACTCAGCCATCAGAGTCTGCTTGCTTTTCAGCCCACATAATTGAGTCATATATTCCTTTCTGCAAGTTAGAAACACATTTTCTGCACATTATAGAATGTTTGTCAGTCTTTTATCATAGGTCCTATCTTTCCCTTGGTCACTAAACTTTGGTAATGGAATACACTTGCAAAAGTGTTTACACAAGTAAATTCACATCCATGATACTTTGAATTTATTACAGTTTTAACTGAATTCTTATAGTTTAAAAATAGGGGTGGGAAACTTGATCTGGCCAGCATTCATAGGCCACTTTTTAACCTCAAGGTCCTTTGACGTTTGATCCCTGATGTCCTCACAAGCCTAGACTGCCAATTACGGTAAGTACCAGGTGGCGCTGTGGGTTAAACCACAGAGTCTAGGGCCTGCTGATCAGAAGGTCGGCGGTTCAAATCCCTGCAACGGGGTGAGCTCCCGTTGCTCAGTCCCAGCTCCTGCCCACCTAGCAGTTCGAAAGCACGTCAAAGTGCAAGTAGATAAATAGGGACCACTCTGGCGGGAAGGTAAACGGCGTTTCCGTGCGCTGCTCCGGTTTGCCAGAAGCAGCTTTGTCATGCTGGCCACATGACCCGGAAGTTGATTTTCATATCAAAAAGCTAATTGACCCAATTACTCTGTTTCCACACATGTGAAGATATAGCATA
Organism: Zootoca vivipara; assembly: GCF_963506605.1. Lineage (NCBI taxonomy): Eukaryota > Metazoa > Chordata > Lepidosauria > Squamata > Lacertidae > Zootoca > Zootoca vivipara. Next base: position 101,637,093 of record NC_083276.1, read on the forward strand.
GTGGATCGGTAAATTGATTGGAAATCTTACATTTCATCTGTATTTGGCATTATTGTTGGCATCTGTCTATCTCAAGAGATAATGGAGTGTGCCTTCTCTCTGGGAAGCAGGCCTGGGCAGTCATCACTGATGTGAAAGCAGAGCAATACATTTAGTTGCCAAAAGATTTATAGTGACATGGTGAAAACCACCTAGGGGAGACTCATAGGAAATGAATTGCTTACCAATGTAACAGCCATGATTTGGCTTGACTGAAAGTAGCCTCTGTGTCTAACTGACTTTTACTTGCACAGAATGTTGGGTATCAATATAAAAAAAATAATCCAGAGATATAAAGTAAAATTAGACGTATTGCCAACCTCTCCTGTTGTTTGCACTGCGAGTCTCCACATTCTTCTTGAGGAGCACATTCCCATTTATCTTTAACTGAGTCAGAGCCATAATCTTCTTTCTGCCAACCTGCTACTATCTGTAGGCACCCAGCCCACATGTAATTATGATCATCACACTTGAAATCTTGTCATAAAAGAAGCCTAAAATATTTCTAGGTGAGGCCATAATCCCATGTTCACATGATTAAGCAATATTATAAAATATTGGATGCATGCGTAGGAGTGCAGCACCAACATGAACCTTTTCAGCCAGTTACTTTGTAGAGGTTGGTTCAAGTTGAAACATTTGATCTGCCGTAGTGGTTAAGCTATGCTCATTCATAGTTTTCATACAGGGTTTCAATTTGGGTGTGGAGGGCTCAAAGTAGATTTACCTTGGAACTGGCTTGCTTTCTGTGCCAATCACCTGCTTGCATACTCTCCAACATTTCTCCGATGAAAATAGGGACATCCCAACATTTCTCTGATGAAAATAGGGATGTCCTATTGTGAAGCTGAGGCTCCAATACTTTGGCCACCTCATGAGAAGAGAAGTGTTCTCGAAGCCACCAACATGAGTCTGACCAAACTGCGGGAGGCAGTAGAAGACAGGAGTGCCTGGCGTGCTCTGGTCCATGGGGTCACGAAGAGTCAGACACTACTAAACTACTAAACAACAACATTGCCAACTGGGAACCTGATTCTAGGCACTTCCCTTTTTCTTTCTGCCCCTGAAGGGTCACTTCAAAAGCAACAGCATTTCCTTTTTATTGATGGGAAAGATCAGCTCTGCAGCACCTACTAAATGCTATTAATTCTTGATACGCATCTGCTATCTATAACGCTAAAGGTGGAAACCCTCTCTTTATAATCAATAGTGTTTACCCTGCAAGACTGAGGTCAGTAAGAGGCGGCACGTGAGAGAGAGAATTAATCTACTTCCTTGTCAAAGATGTGTGTGTCAATTTTTAAAAAAAATAATAATAATCATGTGGAACAGATATGATAACATTAAGTAACTAAATTCTCCCAGCTGTTCAAGTTAACCTTATAGATAGGGTTTGCAAAACATGGAATTCAGAAAGAATAGCTGGTTCCTTAGAGTGGTAGCAACAGTCGAACTAATGTGCTAGTATCATATTCCGTGGTGTTTGCAGCCTTCCTCCAATTCCATCCCTTTAAGAGGCCTCTATTTTAATACTGCTGCTCATTTTACAGTGATTAAGCACCACTAAAAACTGTCCGTGCGGCCCTGGTCTGCTTAGCCACAATTTTCCAGTCGTGGGGGTGGGGAGAGATGAGGGCATTGCAAGCAGTGATGGGGAGATGGATGAATGTCAACACTCAGGTAGAGGAGAGGCATGGGAGTGCGAGGTATGGAGAAGGGGCGATAGTTTCAAGGAGCCTCTGTTGGTTGGTGTGGAGAAGAAAGGTAAGGGGAGATATTCAAGCAGTCTTCAAATTTCTGATTGTGGAGGTTGTGCAGCATCAGCCCTCCTCACATCATTGGATCACAGCAACAATGCTCAGGCCTCTTCAAAGCGCATGGGAGCAGCCAATGTGGTGGGGCAGAGCCACAGAGACACCCTCCCAACACCATCATCACCATAGCTTACTGGGACAGGTCTGTGGCAGTGAGGATGGGCTTTCATCAGTGCTAATCTGCACAGCTCTGAACTCACCACTTCTCTGCCTCACCCAGGCCCTGTGCAAGTAAGCCGCAGTGGTGTCAGTGGTTGCATACACATCATACATTTAATGCACATGACTTGCTCCAAAGAGTCCTGGGAATTGTAGTTTCCCCCTACAGAACTATGATTTCCAGCATCCCCTAACAAACTACAGCTCCCAAGATTCTTTGGGGCATACCTGCCAAGTCTCTCGCAGAGAAATCCGGGATTGGCAGCCGCGCAACACCAGAAGTTGCGTAGACGCTAAAATCATAGTTCCATGATTCTGTGAAGAATTAGGTTTTCTTGTTTCCCCCCAAAAAAAATCACTAAGGTCAACTCCACACTGTACATTTAAAGCACATGGCTCCTCCCCCCCCCAAAAAAAATATCCTGGAAATTGTAGTTTCAATACATAACAGAAGCCATGTGCTTTCAATGTATTGTGCGTACTCAGAGAATGACCTTCCTCGTCCCAAGCCCTTGTGCTCCTCAGACGTGGTCCTGCTCAAAGTAGTAAGTTGTGCATTAGTCCTGAGTAGTACTTAATCACATCAGGTTGAACAAATTGTACCAATTTAAGAGCAGAGCAGTGTGTGTGTGTGTGTGTGTGTGTGTGTGTGTGTTGAGCAGAGGAAAGGGCATCCGTGATAGATTTCAGTCGAAGGTGCCTCTGAGACACATGCAGAATTGATAATCATGTTCTTTGAAGAGGGAACAGAACACTGTTGCCGCAAACCAAGGTCACGAGGGCAGATGCTACACATCAAAGCGCCTCAGCCATAAGCTGTCTTTTCTCAGAGCAAAAGAACGCACAGAACATGTATTGCAGAAGCATCGCTGCATGGCAGAGAAAGGTGATGGGAGTGTGTCCATTGTTTGTCCTGGATGAACAGTGCGGCCTTTCTGCTCTTCTCCGGTTTGCTTTAGTATAAGAGCCAGGATTCAAAGAGCTTCCTGCAACTGAGATAAGGTCCAGGCTCTGCTCACTCTCTTTCCTACCTTTAGTTACTGTCGTTGTGTTACACAAACACCCTGCCTCCTGTCCAGATGATGCCCAGGGCAGGTTCTCCACCCTAGTTACACTACTGACTGTGTTAGGTGCTTTTGTTTGGTGAAGGGCCATACTCAGTAGATAAAAATATTATTATTATTATTATTATTATTATTATTATTATTATTATTATTAGCCGCCCATCTGACATCTGACTGGGTTGCCCCAACCACGCTGGGCAGCTCCCAACAGAATATTAAAAACAGGATAAAACATCAAACATTAAAAACCTCCCTAAACAGGACTGCCTTCTTAGAATTATAGAATCATAGAGTTGGAAGAGACCACAAGGGCCATCCAGTCCAACCCACTGCCGAGCAGGAAACACCATCAAAGCATTCTTGACATATGGCTGTCAAGCCTCTGCTTAAAGACCTCCAAAGAAGGAGACTCCACCACACTCCTTGGCAACAAATTCCACTGCCGAACAGCTCTTACTGTCAGGAAGTTCTTCCTAATGTTTAGGTGGAATCTTCTTTCTTGAAGTTTGAATCCATTGCTCCGTGTCCACTTCTCTGGAGCAGCAGAAAACAACCTTTCTCCCTCCTCTATATGACATCCTTTTATATATTTGAACATGGCTATAATATCACCCCTTAACCTTCTCTTCTCCAGGCTAAACATACCCAGCTCCCTAAGCCGTTCCTCATAAGGCATCATTTCCAGGCCTTTGACCATTTTGGTTGCCCTCCTCTGGACATGTTCCAGCTTGTCAGAGTTTGCTGCTCGTCTTCATATTCTTGATCAACTGTGATGAGGGAGAGATCTTCAAATGGAGTCTGTTCCTCGTCTTCCGATATCTTCTAAAAGTCAGATAGTTGTTTATTTCCTTGAAATCCGATGGGAGGGCATTCCACAGGGCGGGTGCCACTACCAAGAAGGTAGTAGCTTCACTTCTTGCAGGGAGGGAACAGCCAGAAGGCCCTCAGAGCTAGACCTCAGTGTCTGGGCTGGACAGTGAAGGTGAAGACACTCCTTCAGGTATACAGGGCCAAGGCCATTTAGGGCTTTAAAGACCAGCATACCAACACTTTGCATTGTGCTCAGAAACAGGCTGAGAGCCGATATAGATCTTTTAGTACCGGTGTTATATGGTCCCAGTGGTTACTCCCAGTCACCAGTCTAGCTGCCACATTCTGGATTAGTTGTAGTTTCCTAGTCACCTTCAAAGGTAGCCCCATGTAAAGTGCATTGCAGTAGTCCAAATGCTTTGCAAGCCAAGGGTCCCAGGTTCAATCCTTGGCCTCTCCAGGCAGGGCTAGAGAGACACCTGTTTGAAAGCTTGGAGACATGGCCAGTCAGGGTCGGCAATACTGGACCGTGTCAGTATAAGGCAGCTTCCTTGTTCACTAACTCTCTTCACTTTCAAGTATAGTAGCTTGACTTCTGATGTTTGTTTGTTTGTTTGTTTATATTATTTTCTGTTCCCACTGTTCTTCCCAAAGGAGTTGAGGACATCAAGCCTCAAAGTGGTAAAACAATACAATGAAGAGTTGGTTGTTGTTGTTGTTGTTTTTAAAAAAACATATTTAAAACATTTTTTTAAAATCTTTAAAAGAACATCTTGCAAAAATGGAAAGATGCAGAAGTCCCAGCAAAGGAAGAATGGATACAAAAACTTATGGAATATGCAGAAATGGCAAAACTTGCCGGATGAATAAGAACTAGCTATATGTGTGGTTCTTTCAAAAAAGAAAATGTTACCTATTGCCCAAAAAATGCATCCAAATGGCAAAAGCAGGGGGTAGGCTTGGATCAGGTGTTTGCCCAAATGGTCTCCTTTGCTGCCCCCTTCCCCCATCAATAAAAATACATAGCTAACTGAGGTTCTGCCCCCCCCCAACAAAAGGCCTGTCCCCCCCCCAACAGAAATCCTGGCTATGCCGATGTACTGCAGCGGCCTTTCAAAATATTGCTCTTTCCCCTACTGCACTAGAACACTAGAAGAACCACATCTGGATTTCCAAAGGACATGGTACATTAGATTTTAAAAATGTGATCCTCATGAAATGCTGCTGATTCAGGGAAACCCTTACAAGGAATTCAGAACAATCCAACTTTTGTGGTTTGCCTTTGCTGTCTTGCATATTTGACTCCCCCTTACAGTTTATATTACACAGTCCATATATATATATATACTGGATTGTTAGGGAGGTGGGGGAGTTTTGTTGGGTTTTTGTTTTACATGAAACTATCCGCACCTGCTGGCTTGCCTATAAAATGTGGTTTCGAATACGAAGCAATAAAATCCTGCAATTAAACTTAAGACACACTATTCCAGTTATGGTCTGAATTCGCACAGCGGCAACAAGCCTTCCACAATGCCCAAGGTGATGGGTTGTGTGTTTCTTTATAAAGTGCATGTTGAATCAGGGAAATTACCCCCCCCCCCTTCATTAAACCCTTTCCATGTAGTTTCATATAATTGTCACTTTAAGTAAGGGCAGGGAATTGATTTCGGTCCAAGGACCAGATTCTGTGAAAGTTCCGACGCACATCTCTCTATCCTCCATCCAGGTACTGAAGAGGCATTATCACAGTTCAATGGCACATTTCAGCCAGGCAAAAACGCTTGAGGAGGATGCAGTTCAGGGTTGGTGCAGGGTGTGGCTTATGGGGGAAAGTGGCGTTGGAAAGAGTGGTGAGGGAAAAGAAAAATAGGTCGGGGCATGTTTAGCCCCTGGGGCTTTAGGTTCCCACCCTTCACTGCTTTAGGTCTTGTGATGAAACATGCCTATTTTGGCTGTTGTTGTTGTTGTTGTTTAGTCGTTTAGTCGTGTCCGACTCTTCGTGACCCCATGGTCCAGAGCATGCCAGGCACTCCTGTCTTCCACTGCCTCCCACAGTTTGGTCAGACTCATGTTGGTGGCTTCGAGAACACTATCCAACCATCTTGTCCTCTGTCGTCCCCTTCTCCTTGTGCCCTCCATCTTTCCCAACATCAGGGTCTTTTCCAGGGAGTCTTCTCTTCTCATGAGGTGGAGCCTCAGCTTCAGGATCTGTCCTTCCAGTGAGCACTCAGGGCTGATTTCCTTAAGAATTGATAGGTATGATCTTCTTGCAGTCCATGGGACTCTCAAGAGTCTCCTCCAGCACCATAATTCTAAACGCGATCAGTGATCAGCCTTCTTTATGGTCCAGCTCTCACTATTTTGGCTACCTCAGCACAATTAACATCCCATTGTTATCATTATCATTATCATATTAATTCTATACTGCCCTTCAACCAAAGATCACAGGGCAGTTTACAATATAAAAACACAAAAATGCATAACATAGCAACAAACAACACCCTCCTCTTCCCCCCCCCACCCACACTTTAAAAGCCATAGATTGGGGAAAGGCCTGGGAAAAGAGGAATGTTTTTGCTTGGCGCCTAAAGATATGTAACGAGGGCACCAGGTGAGTCTCCCTGGGAAGAGCATTCCACAAGCAGGGAGCCACCTTAGAAAGGGACAAAACCTAATTTGGAGTATGAGGCAATGAAGTTTACAAGCCACATTAGAATGTGTGACAGTTTCATTTCCTTTAATAATGTATATCTGGAATCTCTGACTGAAATATTAACAACGTTGAAGAGCGAATACAGCTCCTGTGCCATGATCTCATCTCAAACATAATTCTGTCATTGTTTCATGAAGCGTGCTCTGCAACGCGTATGTAATCATATTCGCAAAGAGCAAGAATGTCCGTCTCTGTCAAAGGCACTGAAAGAAGGCAACTTTCAACAAACATCCTTTCGGACTACTGTCCCTCTGCTAAGGGCTCAGGAAGATGTGATCTCTTACTCATAACTTTAGCCCATGGTTGGATTATTATTTTTTAAAATGGGGCTCCACGCCAAATTGAGTCCATGGCATGGTGAGGTGGTCTCTAGCCCTTTGCCCCCACCAGGTTTGCGATCTGAATCAAGCGGTACATCTGCTGTTCCAAAGTAGAGGAAGTTGTGGTCCTCCAGATTCTGTTGGACCGAAACTCTTGTCATCCTAACCCATTGGCCATGTTGGCTGCAGCTGATGGGAGCTGGAGACCAACATCTGTAAAGCCACAGTTTCTCCAAACCCGTACAGTTTGCAACCACAGCTTTCCTCCCAGTGTGAACAGCACATGCAGGTGGCCCCAGTTTGCTTCAGGACTCCAGTGGGAGGAAATGTCCTCCTTATGCCATGCTCCTGATCCAACTCAGGGAGAACCATGAGCTATTAAGAAAAGAAATCAGCTACGCAAAGATTAAAGAGTGTTGGCAAAAAACAGAATGCTCTGGGGAAAGCAGCAGACGCCAGGAACATTAGAAGTTTTGAGAAGAAAGAAGATCACCCCCAAAGAGGAAATACCAAAGTTATACCACTAAAATGCACATAAGTAAACTCTTGCTTACTTATGCAGTTTACACTAACCTAATATTCCATTTCTTTGAGGCTCCTGAACTTTGTTGGCTCACATTAAGCCTTGAAATTTGATAGGCTGAATCAAATACATTAATTTCAATTAGTTGTATGTGCTTAAGTGTGTTGATGCCAACAGCATCGATCCTAGAATTGAACATCCCATGGAACAGAACAAAATAAGACGTGAGTCTCAGCAGGGAAGAGAGCAGAAAGCTAATGCAACTCATTTTTAAAACCATTGACAGCATAAGGTCTACAGGAACCATCTTGTTTTTGTTATTTCTGGGGCAGCCCAATGGCCCAGCTTGGGAAGAGGTTGCTAACACCAACGAAATATCAACAATTGTCACCAGGTTCCTATTAACTGCCAGCAGCAAAAGAAAAAGCGAAATTATACATCTTTAAGCAAGAGCTAACAAGCAATGCTGACACATCCCAACAGTGAGCATGACATCAGTTAGTAAGGAAGGTTCCCCCACATATCCCATACATGAAAGGGACCAATCAATGCAGAGTAATTGCAGAATGGCCACCTGGTGTTATCCTATACAACACAAATTCAGTACACAACCTGGCAAACACAGGGAGCCTGCAAATCTTGCCCCTTGGGAAGAAGTGGGACTGTGCTCCTCACTTTCTCAATCAACACTTAAGGTAGCCTTCCCCAACCTGATGCTTCAATCATTACCAATGGCAGTGGTAGTCCAAAGAAAGGTCTGGAGAAGATTGACTTGACCACTCCTACAGACACCACCACACTATTCACTGTGCATTGCAGTAGTTCATGGGCCCATCAGCTGAAGCTTGCCAGCATTCCTGCAGGAAAAGGGAATAGCTCAGAGGTAGACCATGTGCAGCAATGTGGTTGCCCTTCTTGCCCTTTTGGGAAAGTGTGACCTACACCAGTTCAACTAGGGGGAAAGGGAAACAGTTCACTTGCACACTGCATCCCTTCCATGTCACAAAACAAGGACTAGGTATATAGCCGTCTTTAGAGCAGAGATTCACAACACATCCTAAAATGTTGGACTTGTATCACAATGCATTAGTAATTCACATTTTAGGTTTTCTCCTGTTCTCCCGAGTCACAACACCATAATCAAATATTCCCGTAAATACAAATGTGTCAACTTGAATTTTTCTGGCATTTCAACCCACTAATTGTCCTTTCCCCCTTTCTCTCCCCAACCCCGGCTGCTCTTTTGCCATATTTCTTGAAAACAGCAGCTGTGTTTATTCAAATAGCAACACTTTGAGGATCTGATGATAGGGTAATCTGCTCCTATTCCAAGCACAACTGTCCTGCAGGAACCTTTTGCTGGACTCTAGACATCATTGTTTGGGTGATAACAAGCCCTTCAACAGGCTCCCAAAGCTTCATGTCCATCTGGTTAGTTTTCTCGTTCTTTAAGCTGGTTAGTTTATTGAATTTCTTACTGCATGTATCATATTTCCCCCCTTCAGTTCCTGCAGAATAATTTCCCCATGCATCATTGTCAAAAAGTAATTCCACAACATGAACAGTTTCACTCCAATAACTTCCAAGCAAAGGGACTTAAGCATTACTTTGAATTACAATAGAAACCAGCCTTTGCATTCATCTGGCTCTCAGGACAATAAATTCAGTGGGTCTGCCAGTGCTCCCTATGAAACAATGTGAGCTCGAATGCCATAATAACTTAGCAGGCAGTTTACATATCTAATGATCCAAGACAAAAGGAAACATGTGAACAACTAAATTAACCGTCTGAATTTAAAGCAAAACTCCCAGCCTCCCAGACATGTAAAAAAACAAAACAAAAAACCACGTCTGTAGCAAAGGAGGTTTGCACTTTCTACATCATGCATTTACTACAAAAAACAACAACAACTCTTTCTAGAGTAGGAGTGCAGAACTTTTGGGCCCCAGGTAGTGCTGAACTACAATTCCCATTGGCAAAAGATGATGGGAGTTGTAGGGCCAAAAGTTTCCCACACCAAGACAATTCGAAGGAGAAGGCAAAAACTGCTTAAATATGTACTGTATTTATATGCAGCTTGGGTACCTGCTGATTCCAAGATTGTAAAGCTCATGCATTGTTAATTAAGCAGGTTTTCCACTTTTGATTGGCCATACTTGTTTGCGTGTTCAGACCCAGAGACCTCCCCCCCTAAATAAATTCACATATGACTCAAATTTTAGTTTTGGTTTTTGACAGAATTTAGGCCACAACTTTATTAATTACAGAAAGTGAGTGATTGCATAGGCTCTGGTTCAACTAGCTCCCTGCACCCTTGCAGGTAGCACTGACTCAGGGCACCAGCATAGGTCAGCCAAGGGTGAACACCTGGATAGGTGAAAAGCTGGGAACAGACTATTTCCACCACCCAGATGTCCCCCTGGACTCAGGCACGGGCACAACCCCCTCTCAGGGGTTGACCAAACCATTTGAGTCCCTGGATTCCTTTAACGGAATACCCTTCACATAGGGATGGCGAGAACGTTCTCCCATCCCTATCAGCTGAACCAGTGCCTATCCGCCACACACGCACCCACGCTCGCCGCCAACCACTCACACCTGTAACCAATCCCTTAACCCCGCTGACACAGCAGTCAACCACAAATCATTCCCAATCACAGACAGATTAACCCCATCAAGCCTGTAAAGGGATGCATCACAGAAGGTAATGCCCGGGTGATGGATCATCGTCCCACCCAAGGCCAGAACCTTCTTGGCCACTGCACTCTGGATGCGCCTCCTGGCCCTCTCGGTGGCAGCTGGGCATCGTCTACTTCGCCACACACGTCGCTGCAAGAGCTGCGACCAAAAACGTTTGAATCCAGGAAGAGCTGCCTTCAACTCTTCCAAGTCCTCCTGCATGCGGGTCTGCAGGCTCAAGCTGGGAGCTTCCGGCAAATCATTCTCGCCGAGCGGCACCACCGCCGCTGTAGGCGTGCCTTCCGCAGACACCTTCGCCCGCACCGTTGGGAGAAGCTCCTCCGAACGCATTCCTCGTCTGGATATCTGGAATGTGAGTTTTAGAACAAGATTTTGTGCATGTGTTTCATAACTTGCAAAGGGAACAAGAGTGGGCAGCGGAAAACGCAAAGCAAAGAGGAGAAAGTCTTTAGAGGCCCACTGAAAATAACAGAATGGCCCAATGCATTTCAAGGCATGTGATTCTTCTTCAGGGACAATTGGCTCAATCAGGTTGGTGAACTTCTATTCACTGGTGGAGGAAGAGGAGTGCGGAGGGAGTGCACCGCCCCAAGCAGGACGATCCCGGTGGGGTGCCATCGTGGCTGCCCCCCCCCGTGCTTGTGCCACGCACCCGCAGGTGGCATGCCACGCCCCCGGGACGCACTAGCCCTGCCCCTTGTGCATGACCCTCTGAGGCAATTCCTTGCGCAAAACTCCATATACGTCAGATGGCAACCTCTTTCTAGTAGTAGTTGTTATCAGCAGCACATTCAAAGAACAGGGAAGGTTATGCAACGTATTTCAGATTTTCTCACCAAGAATGGGATTTTTATCATTATGGAGCTGTTACTTTTGCACTGCTTCCTTCCTCATTCCAATTATCAGCTAATCTTGGAGGGGTGGGGTGGTTTCCCCCCTTTATGTATGTTTATTATCAGGCGAAATCATAATGGCTTAGGACTGACTGTTTTGAAGGCACTGAAAAGGAGCCACGCTGCGCATCTTCGCCATCAACCCATTCCGTCATACCTCTGCACTATCTTCAGGAACAACAACAGAAGCACCACAGCAGCCATAAGGCATTGGCTAATTGTGACAATGAAGTCCTTTGTAATAAAAGGTTTTTGCAAGGAAACGCTTACACAGATCGGCAGCATTTTTAAAAAATCATTTACTTGCAACCCACCGGCTCTCCTCTTGATTGCGATGATTAAGCTCATTTGTTTCCGTCAAGTGAATTGGGGGGGGGGGGGGAAGAAGTATACAAAAACAATCACATCTACATTCCCCTTCCTTGTATCTGACTTCAGACAGCTATAATTTACTATCCAACCTACACGGCTCCATGAGACAAATTCTATGTCTATAGCTTTCCATTACCGCTTAGCTGAGAGAGTATCTTAGGTACGCCAAATGCGTATAGGTAGAGCAATCAATAATAGGGAGAATGGGGGATGGCAAAGGGGGGGAGGGGGCGGAACAACATAATCGAAAACTATGTAGCAGGGTGCCTAGGAAGGAACTTGATTAAATATCCACCCATTGCCGCTATTTCTAATCTCGCGTTGTTCAGGTGTTTACAATCCCTTTTGTGTTAGCCTCATATAACCGGAGTCTGGTTTAATTGCTTAGCAAATGTAATTTTATTAAAGAGATAAAGATATAGCTAACGCTAATAAGCTGCCTTTGAAATATAGAGAGCCTTTCACGATTGGATTTTTAGTTAGCTTGCTCTTTCTTTAGAGACTAATTGATTTTCTTGACATCTCTTTAGCCTGGCAAACTGCCTGCCTAAGTACTTTATCTGACCTTCAGGCAGCTTGCCAGCTATTGATCCAGTATCTACAATGACTATGTTGTAGCAGCTCTTCCAACTTTGATAAGAGCTAATGTACCAGGGTCCTCAAGACAGGAAGTCAATGATCACAAAATTTCTATCAGGCTGCCTATCTGTGCCGCCTATTAAAGAATTTTAGGTTGTGTCGAAACAAGAGCTTTCAACAGTTGTACCAGTTTTTTTTGCTTGGGGCAAATAAAGGCAAAATTGAGGGGGGGGGAGTATGTGTAAACATATGTATTAAAACATCCCAATTTTTGTTGCAAGTACAGTATATGTAAGAGTGGACAAACTGAAAACATCCCATTTTTTGTTGAAGAAATGCAGGCAGTCTGGTGGTGACTATTTAATTTTTCTCTCTCAAAAATTATTTCCTGTAGCACAAATGGATGAACTTTTGCCTATTAATGACTAAAATGAGGTATATTCCATTGAAATATTTAAAATGGTTACGCACAAACCGTTTTTATTTATTTTTTGTATGCCGTTTTACCATTTCATAAAATTGTGTTAACAATTCTATATATATTTTGTATCAAATTTGTACACAACACCACATTCCACAATGGGGAGTGTTCTTAGCAACATAGGGTATACAAATGTCACACTTGCGCAAGGTAAAAGCCCCCTTTTGGGACCTCAAAACTCAGCCAGCAGCCCCTGCCGGGCATGCTGGGAAAAGCACCTACAGGAGAGGTAGCAAAACATCGTCCTCTAGCGGCGTCTATACTGTTACTGCAGCTAAAATAAGCTTCCTTGTGTGTTTGATGACCCTATATAATGTTGTATATATGTGACTCTAAAGCTTGGGTTCAATTTTATATCTGCTTACAGTGACTTCAAAAATGGTCAAAAAACTGATAAAAAATTTAAAATCATTTTGTGCGTGAGGTTTTATTATCAAATCTCTTTGAAAGTAAGATCAAGGGTTTCCCACCCTTGATATAGGTATTTGGAATTTCTACTTTGGAATGTGACCTGCCAGCTATTCTACCATGGATAACATATGGCTAAGATCCAAAAAGATGCACAGCTAGATCTGCATGTCTAGAGGGGCTTTAGGTTTGGTGTTTCCCAAAGGACAACTTCACCCACCCCCTGCTGCATGGCAAGCATATTTTGATACACAGGAGACTTTCCAAAGTAGATGGTAATGTTGCAAGCTGTAATATAACAGAGCGGCCTGTCCTTGGGCATGCCTGGCCTTTGGACCTTGCCCATTGTTATATGCACTCAGAATTCCTAACAGGGGAGCTATCTGGGGAAGAGCTGAAATTCAACATTAGAGCATCTGCTTTATATGCAGCAAAATCCCAAGTTCAATCATTTTAGTTCAGTTAAAAACATGATCTAGATTCTAGGAGGACTGGGAAAGAATCTTCAGGAAGAGCTGCTGAAAGTTCAACTAGACATTACTCCAAATTCAGAGGCAGACCTGTTTGTGGACTTCCTGGAGACATCTGATTGGCCACTCTAGGAAGCAAGATGGGGGACTTAATGGACTTAGTGGACCTTTAGGGTGGTCCAGCTTAGCTCTCTTTATAGAATCATAGAATTGTAGAGTTTTAAGGGACCACAAGGGCCATCTAGGGCAGCACCCTGCAACACAGGAATCTTTTGCCCAATGTGGGGCTCGAACCCACCACATTGAGAGTCTCATGCTATACAGGCTGAGCTATCACAGGCCACAAGCTCACTTTTTAATATTCAGCCTTCAGTGCTTTTTGCTAAATGATTCACAAATTGCTAAACCACTTTACTATGTGAGAGGTGGGAAAAGAATAGAATCCACTCCCACCCTCAGAATTGCTTGTTGGTGTGTGTGTGTGTGTGTGTGTGTGTGTGTGTGTGTGTGTTTAAAAAAAATGCAAGTCAAAAACTCTGATACTCTCAGCCATAAATTCCTGGTTTTCTGCTGTGTGATGACGTAACGGACTGGAAAATAACTACTATGTTAGCAACATTTTCCACTGAACAATTGATTTTAAATGACTAATTACAGAGTACAACACAACGAACCGATGTGAAACCTACCCAAGTTCCTTATAATAAATGGGCACTTTTAGCTGGCATTTTCAAAAATGCTGTACTACAAAATCTAGCTTCTGTAGCCACCAAAATGATACAAACATTATTGGTATCACTCAGCATTTTTAGCAGATAAGAATGAGGAAGTTTGTCTCCCTTCAAAATGTGCTTCTTCAGGAGAATAAGTTATTTAGAAAACATATACATTTGCTTGAGTTTCCATTGGCTGGAAAAATGCATTTTGGTTCCAGTATCTAGGAGGCTTTTCTTTCTGTTTGAAGCATTTTTCAATTATTTGTATCTGAATCTTTATCTCTTGGGAGAGATTTTCTGTGCAATCCTAGCTAGTCTAGTCTAGCTCAACTAGTCAGGGCTGAATTAATGGGGACTCACCCAGGTAAGAAGGGTTAGGACTGCAGCCTTAGAATGTGTCCAGTCCTGTGTTTATTGTGGGATCACGGTCTTGTTCAGAATGCCCTCCCCTTGCCAATACTTGTAGTTTGTGTTGGAAGGAAAACTCCCATTGTTGATGGTGGACAATTTTCTCCCATTTGCAAACAGCCGTGATTGGGGGGGGGTGGATTCTGATTAGAACTGTGGTGGGGGCAAGACAGCACCACAATCCTTATAGGGCTGTTTTTTTAAAAAAAAAAAATCAAGCACACCACATCAAACTATGTGTCAAACGCTACATTTAGTTTGGCTCATAGTCTCATCAATGAGGGTGCTCATCAATGGCTCCTCCTCATCCTGGAGAGTAGTGACTAGTGGGGTGCCACAGGGTTCTGTCTTGGGCCCAGTCTTATTCAACATCTTTATCAATGACCCAATGACATGGAGGCATCCTGAGCAAGTTTGCAGATGACACTAAATTGGGAGGGGTGGCTAATACCCCAGAGGACAGGATCACACTTCAAAACGACCTTAACAGATTAGACAACTGGGCCAAAGCAAACAAGATGCATTTTAACAAGGAAAAATGTAAAGTACTACACTTGGGCAAAAAAAATGAAAGGCACAAATACAGGATGGGAGACACCTGACTTGAGAGCAGTGCATGTGAAAAGGATCTAGGAGTCTTGGTAGACCACAAACTTGACATGAGTCAGCAGTGTGATGCAGCAGCTAAAAAAGCCAATGCAATTCTGGGCTGCATCAATAGGAGTATAGCATCTAGATCAAGGGAAGGAATAGTACCACTCTGGTCAGACCTCACCTGGAGTACTGTGTCCAGTTCTGGGCACCACAGTTCAAGAAGGATACTGACAAGCTGGAACGTGTCCAGAAGAGGGCAACCAAAATGGTCAAAGGCCTGGAAACGATGCCTTATGAGGAACAGCTTAGGGAGCTGGGTATGTTTAGCCTGGAGAAGAGAAGGTTAAGGGGTGATATGATAGCCATGTTCAAATATATGAAAGGATGTCATATAGAGGAGGGAGAAAGGTTGTTTTCTGCTGCTCCAGAGAAGCGGGCACGGAGCAATGGATTCAAACTACAAGAAAGAGGATTCCACCTAAACATTAGTAAGAACTTCCTGACAGTAAGAGCTGTTCGGCAGTGGAATTTGCTGCCAAGGAGTGTGGTGGAGTCTCCTTCTTTGGAGGTCTTTAAGCAGAGGCTTGACAGCCATATGTCAAGAATGCTTTGATGGTGTTTCCTGCTTGGCAGGGGGTTGGACTGGATGACCCTTGTGGTCTCTTCCAACTCTATGATTCTATGATTCTTCCAGCCAGACAACTAAAATGACAGGACACCATGGGCATAGCCAGGATTTATGTTGGTGGGCAGACTTGGGGGGGGCATAACCTCAGTTATTTAAGTATTTTTTTGTTTTACTTGATTTGGGGGGGCAGCTGCCCCTTGCCTCCCACCCACCCCCCAGCTATGCCCATGCAAGACACCAATGGTAAAGCTGCATTGTGTGCCTAGAGATTGTCCCCTTGGGCTGACCAAGGGTTTTATGGCACCTGAGGGTAAGCAGCTTTTCGACGGTTGGAAATATGCAATCTCAAAAGGTGTCAAAAGGGAAAGAAGCAATAGCTTTCCAAGCAGTTTCATCAAAAATAAATAAATCTCAAAATAAGAAGGGATTGAATGCCTTGACTAGAGGAAGGATTGAGGTTGTATTGTACAGAAAAGAGCAGCATTTCCATAGGAATGTTTGTCCAACTTCACTTTGAGTTGAAAGGAGGATCATGCAAGGATGCTATTGGTTGAGTGCAAGTGTGCCAGCGGGTGGGCATGCCCAAAAGCAAGCATGCACAATATTTCGGTGCAAATTTCTGCCTCTCCAACAAAACTAGATGTTACATTATCTCTGTGGCAGCACTGTTACAAACAATACAAGGAGAAAAGATGGGCTCCTTCTTTTTGAAAGCGTTGGGCAAACCCATTTATGCATTTCTTTTCTGATCCCTGCATTCAAACACCAACGAGATCTCACCTTCTGACTCTCTCTAAATGCTGCAATGTACAGGTAAACTCTCTCTCTCTCACACACACACACACACACACACAGAGAGAGAGAGAGAGAGAGAGAGAGAGAGAGAGAGAGAGAGAGAGAGAGAGAGAGAGAGAGAGAGAGAAATATGCAGTTCTAAAGCAGGGGAATCGTTTTATGATCATAGGTTGTTTAGATTTAATATAGTCTGATCTGGATTAGCCTCCAATCGAAATGTCTTTGGCCTTGTTGAAATGCTGCAACAGTGCCCCAGACATAAGCAGAGATGCAAGACGCCTCCCAGACTATTTGGCTCAGGCCCAGAAAACGATCAGCAAACAGACAGCCTTTGCAAAGCTTGCGCGGAAGCAAGGGAAGAGCTTTGATTTGACTAAGACTGGCTGTGGTCCTGGTTTATAAAATAAATGCATCTGACAGCAAAGTCATCAGCAGAGGTAAAAGGAAATCTGATGCATTGATGTGTAGTGGGGCCGGCATCTGTTCCTGAATACACACACTTCAAACTGAGGTCGATCCTCCTAGAAGTATCCACTGTCTAAATTTCCCAAGTTCTTGGTGTGTGGTTATTATTATTTTTAAAAAGACTCTGCTTAAATAATGGCTTCAAAATATTGCATTTATTTGTTTTCTTATTTATACTCATAGCCTTCACTTCAGCGAATGGTCCCAGGGTGGGTTGCAAAAATGTCATGAAAGCAAGTACGAATTAGGTACTTGCAAGCAAACAAGGAAACCGCAAAACTAACCAATAAGAAAGTTAACAGAGCAGCAGCCCAGAACCGCAATGGAGTGCCACCATGCCTCCCCAATAAAACTTGGGAAGGCAGAACATTTAATCTGGAATGCAAGTAAAAAGTTATGCAGTAGCTTGCAACACAGAGATGCTTCTGATCATTATCAACGAGCTGGAAACATTTATCATAAGGAATACAAGAAGGAGACAGGGAGCAGGTTCCATTAACTGTCAAAAGCCTATATCCATGTTTGAGTAAATCAGTGATTGAACTCAGCTTCAGGGAAAGGACATATCTCGGTAGTAGATCAGCTGCCTTTGCATGCAGAAGGACCTAGGTTCAATTCCTGGCATCTTCAGATAGGGCTGAAACTTGATAGGTTAAAAAAAAAAAGGTAAAGGACACCTGGATGGTTAAATCCAGTCTAAGGCGACTACAGGGTTGGAGCGCTCATCTCACTTTCAGGCCAAGGGAGCTTGCATTTTGTCCACAGACAGCTTTCCGATTGATGTGGTCAGCATGACTAAACCACTTCTGGTGCAATGGAACACCGTGACGGAAGCCAGAGCACAAGGAAACACTGTTTACCTTCCCGCTGCAACGGTACCTATTTATCTACTTGCACTGATGGGATTTCGAATTGCTAGGTTGGCATTAGCAGGGACAGAGGAATGGGAGCTCACCCCATCACAGGGATTTGAACTGCTGACCTTCTGATTGGCAAGCCCAGGAGGCTCAGTTGTTTAGGCCACAGCACCACCCGCATCCCTGAAACTTGATAGAGCTATGGCTGGACAGTGTAGGCTAGGGTTTCCCTAACTTGGCTCTCCAGCTGTTTTTGGACTACAACTCCCATTAACCCAGCTAGCAGGACCAGTGGTCAGGGATGATGGGAACTGTACTTCAAAAACAGCTGGAGACCCAAGTTTGGGAAACCCAAACTAGCATGGCTAAAAGCCATTGATTTCCTTTTCCTCCATTAATTCTATGTAATGCAGTGATGGCCACCAACTTGGATGGCTTTAAAAGAGGATTAGACAAATTTATGGAGGAAAAGGAAATTAATGGCTTCTAGCCACTGTGTACGTTCTTTTGTCTGTCCTGAATCTCCCAACATCCAGCTTCATTGAATGTCCCTGAGTTCCAGTGTTATGAGAGAAACTTTCCCTGTCCACTTTCTGCATCCCATAAATAATTTTATCCACCTCTGCCACATTTCTTCTTACTCACTTTTTCTCTTAACTGAAAAGTCCCAGATATTGGGATTGTTCCTCATAGGGGAGTTGCTAAATCCCTGGCTGCCCTTTTCTAAACCTTCTCCAGCTCTAACATGGACCAGTTGTCTGACTATAAGCTCGATAGATCCATGGTTCTGACTCGGTTAAGGCAGCTTCCTGTTTCTTAGGAGAAAATATAAATGTGGGCTTTCGTGGGAGTGACAGCTTTCCACATTCATTGTTAGATTATGCTCATTTGGGGGGACCCTGGGAGATTTCTGGTGTAGCTTGCTTGCTACTGTGCTATGGTGAATGTGTCCTGTTGTTTGAAATCTAACAAACTGGAGAGAACTGAATGGAATAGACAAATTATGTAGCCTCATTCTGTAGCCCTTAATAGCTTCTGCAAAGAGGCAACCGTTCCTTCTTGAATGAACTGGATGAACTG
The DNA here is from genome assembly GCF_963506605.1 of Zootoca vivipara. Lineage (NCBI taxonomy): Eukaryota > Metazoa > Chordata > Lepidosauria > Squamata > Lacertidae > Zootoca > Zootoca vivipara. The sequence goes on from NC_083276.1 coordinate 101,655,982, forward strand.
TAGGGTTGGAAAGCATCTGAAAACCATCCTATCCCTTACACTATGGCAAGATTCTTCTGACCCAGCAGGCTATCCTGTATCATTTGAGCTATAAAGTGTCACAAGTAGAAAACAGAAACAAGCGAGGCATGCCCTCCCAGAGAAGTGTGTGGGACAGGCAAAGGAGACTTTATTAAGTCCAAGGCACTCCTAGCTTCAGCATCTCATCTCACAGCAACCCTGGGGCATATGTCACTCCTGGCTGGGATCCTAAGCATACTTGGTTAGGAAATAGAATGAAATAAATGAGACTTACTTCTGGATAAACATGGTTAGGGTTGCAGCCTACAGGAGGCAGCTACCTGCTCCCTATCCTGCTGCTGGCTGGATGTTGATGCACCATAACTGAGTGGAGGAATGCTCTGCCTCCAGTTCCTCATCTTAAAAAAAAGAAGAAGCTAACACCTCTAGAGCAGGCATATCCAACAGGTAGATCGTGATCTACCGGCAGATCACTGGACATCTGCGGTAGATCACTGGTAGATCATTGGCTCCCCCCAAAGAAGCTGAACAACTGTGGCTCCCCTAAAAAAAGCTCAACGTTTTACCTCCTCCCTGAAAAAACTCAACAACTTTGACCCGAACGCCCCAAAAATGGCCTTCCTAAAAAAGCTCAACAAGTTTTTAACTCTGTGAGTAGATCGCAGTCTCTTTGGAGTTGGCCACCCCTGCTCTAGAGCATGGAGGCATCAGATAGCTTGTCTACCTTGTCCAGCCATTTACTTTCCAGTCTCAAACTCAAGGCTGGTACCCATCCTGCACACATCAAAGTGATAGCATTGCAAGATACCTCTTAGTGGTGTGACCTGCTCCAGATGACATCATAGTGATGTCAAGTGACACAGCATGAGGCTGCTTGAAAGCTCTTTTGCAAACAGCCCCAGGCTCTTTGAATCTCCAAAAGCTGGACATTTAAAGAGCAGGATGAGACTGTTTACCAAAGGGCTTTCTAACAGCCCTGACTATGCTTTGACTGCACAGGTGATTTGCAGTAAATGAGCAAGAATTTCTGCCTTCCAGTTGTCTGACAATAGAAACAACTTTAAAGCTCTAAGTTAGGATTCCTAGAAAGAATGCTGGGCAGCAGGGTGGAGAGAAAGGAACCAGGAGTGGGTTTGTATGTGAAAGGACTTGTGAGTTTGTTCTGGTGCTAATCACAAATTCCTGAGCTAGACATGTACTCAGAGGTACTCTGTTTCTTAGCGTTCCTAGCCGAGCTAGTAATTTACTCTAGGGTGTGGTGGTTGGTGGAACTCAGGGTTCTTGTGAAAAACAAGCTTGAAGTCTATACACCCTTGGTTGAATGGGCAAATGGTCTAACTAGGGTAAGGCAACTTGTGATATACTCCAGTGATGGCCAAACTTTGCCCTCCAGCTGTTTTAGGACTACAACTCCCATCATTCCTAGCTAACAGGACCAGTAGTCAGGGATGATGGGAATTGTAGTCCCAAAACAGCTGGAGGGACAACTTTGGCCATCACTGATATACTCCCTACAGCATAGGGCAGGTGTGGAGAACCTTTGGCCTTCCGGATATTGCTAAAAACTACAACTCCCATTATCCCTGGCCATTGGCTATGTTTGTTGGGGCTGATGGTACCGGTAGCTGTGGTTCACCAACATCTGGAGGGTCAAATGTTCCCCAGAACTGCTGCAAAGTCTGCCTACACACACACATGCCAACACAATGATAAGCCCCAGCATCCCTAAATGATTTTGCTGCTACACTACATTGTTATAGCAATTGCATACACATCACATGGAATGCATTGTTTTCTATTCTTTACTTGATAACATGATTTAAAATTACTTTATCAGAGCAGCTAGGGATTCAGCTGACCAGAGTACAGTCATACAGTACCTTGGTTCAACGTAATCTGTTCTGGAAGTCCGTTCGACTTCCGAAATGTTCAAAAACCAAGGTATGGCTTCTGAAGCTGTGCAGGAGCTTTTTGCACCCAAGCGGAAGCCGCATTTGCACCCAAGCGGAAGCCGCATTGGACGTTCAGCTTCCGAAAAATGTTCAAAAACCGTGGAACACTTACTTCTGTGTTTTCTGCATTTGGGAGCCAAAATGTATGAGTACCAAGGCGTTTGAGAACCAAGGTATGACTGTATTCTCAAAGTAAGGCAAACGCTCTAATGGATCAGCCTTTTGGAGAAGCTAGCTCAGCATTTGCCTGCACTGCAGCCGGCCCCGAAATCTTTTGCCAAGATTGAAAGTCCCTCAAAAGGGATCTCCATCAATGAAAATGTCATTTTAATCACCATTATCTCAGTGATGCAAGTGTAATATCCATTTTAAATGGTATGGGAAACTACCACGAAGCCATCTACAGACTATGAAATCTTTTTACTTTTAATTACACATTTCTCGCACGCATACGCACATTTACCATTTCGGCTTGATAACTACTTCAGAAATTACCGCGTGAAGATAATACAGCTGTAAAAGCACTTCACAACCTCTGCCCAATGCTTTTGGTGGATTCATAGAGCTGGCAGAGGGTTTTTATATTTAAAAAAGAAAAGATACAACCGTACCAGAAATAAGTAATTTAACAGTGGTTCGGTGTAAAATTAGCTGAGGCTATGTAGTAAAAGGAGACGTCTGCAAAGTCTCAGTTTTCAAACCTACTTACTAACTATAGCCTGAGCTCGTTGACGGTGAGTGGGAGCACTCAGCCGCAAAACGCTTCAAGCGCTGCAGCCTAGATGTAGGGTCAATGTTGTTGTTTTTCACCCTTGTCAACATTGTGCAGCCTCACAGTGAAGTGACCCTTGCTAGATGAGTCAGAATTCACAGGGAACCAGCTAGCAGTTCACCATGGGCATCTAGTTTCATTAGCACATCCCAAAAGCCAGAGGAAGCCAGTGACCAAGGGGATATCAGGTTTCCTTTCATCAAGCTATCCACAGGGCCAGGTTCTGATCCTGGTCCTGTGCCTACTTGTGAGCATTCCATTCTTTAGGTTTGCACTAGGGAAACTGCCTCTCTGCAGCTTCATTACTTGGGGAGCAGCAGCAGGCCAACAGTGTGTTCAGCCTCAACTTAATACGGTTGTGTCTACTGCATCCCTGGGGAATAATACAGTGGTACCTCGGTTTATGAACACAATTGGTTCCGGAAGTCTGTTCATAAACTGAAGCATTCATAAACTGAAGCGAACTTTCCCATTGAAAGTAATGGAAAGTGAATTAATCCGTTCCAGATGGGTCCGCGGCGTTCGTAAACCGAAAATTCATAAACCGAGGTGTTCATAAACCGAGGTTCCACTGTACTGACCTTTGTCAAGTGGGAAGCAGCTCTCTGGAGAATAATGAATCTATTCATGAGGTGAGATACCCGGGCTTCTCCTGCACAGGAGAACTGACTTCCTGTATTTGCTGTGCTTTGCAAATTCTCCACCTTGGTTTTGCTCCTGTCTTTGTTATTTGGATGTTGGTTGCTTTTATTTTATGGTTTCCATTGTACATTGTACTTACTTACAAACTGTGATCTGTTTGCAACCCACTCTGAGAACATTAAGCAAAGGGCAGTGTGTAAATACAAATAATGAATAAATACAAATACAAACAAATAATAAATACAAATGCAAACAAATAATAAAGAAATACAAATAAAGGAAATAATTCAGGAGAATAAACAACGAAGGCTGGATGTATCTGCCTTTGGCTGCACAACCCGTTTATTAAGCATCATCCCAATTTGTTTGTGGGGAGGTTAGATGATGTTTCATCAAAGCCAATGCTATGCCAGTGCTTCTCAAACTAGCTGATAGGGTGGACCAGCAATCCCCCCCCATGTGCCAGGGACCAGTACCATATTTGGTCCCTAGAGCTTCCCACACAACCTTGGTTGTGGTGAAGTTGCTAAGGCACAGTTTCCAGTGCATTTCCCCATCACTTTCCTTATTGCAAAATGTCCAGTCTTTGGGGAAGGGGGTTTGAGGTGCAAGACCTCTGAATCAACTATAATTGTGCCCCTGAATTTGCTGGAATGTGATTGAATCCCACCTAAAAAGTAGAATCATAGAATTATAGAGTTGGTGATGATCACGAGGGTCGTCTAATCCAAGCTCCTGCAATGTGGGAATCTTTTGACCAAAGTGGGGCTTGAACCCATGACCCTAAGATTAAGAGTCTCATCCTGTATTGTATGAGCAATCCCAGGTCTGGAAGCCACCTGGGAGAGGCCTGGTTTAAAATTATTAGCAACTCATGAAGCCAAACACCATTTCTCAGCCTTATCTGTTTGTGATGGAGGCACAAGCCGAACTCCTTGACGCAACTGTGGGGTGCATCAAAATGTACAAATTACACACAAACACACAAACAGGTGAAATATATGTTGCTTTAAAATCCTAAATGTTGGATTGATCTGCGTTGAAGTGCTATTTTTGCAGGGGCAAGAGTAGTCAATCGCTTTCTTATCCTGTATTTCAGACTATATTCCTCAAGCTCTGTATACCTGGCTTTTACAAGACATAAAAAATAACCACAGCCCTCTTCAAATGTTTTTTATAGTATCATCATCACATGCAATTTAATCTTGAATATATTCAATATCAGGCACTTGAACCTTGCTGGAAACCTTAGAAGGCCTAAATGAGAAGTCCTGGCTATGTCCTATTTGTGTATTAATTCAGCTTCACAAGGTGAGCAATATGCACTTCAGATTTCAGAGTAAGTACTGTAATATAAAACAGCAGCGAGGAACCTCTGACCCAGACATTCTCATTTGGCCCATGGTGTGACCTGTCGAATTCCACCCAGAGGAGGTGACTGGGTCTCTGGCGCCTCCTTGGTGGGCAGAACTGACAGAGGGTTAGGCTCTGGTGGCATGAGAAGCAATGGCAGGGCTGGTGGCAGAGTTGGCATGGTGTGACTTGGCGCTGGGACTGCGTGTGAGTTCTAACATAGGGTGGTGGGTGCACAACCTGCTGGGTGCCTTCCCAGGTTAGGATTACTCACCTGTGGAATCTCCCTTGGACAGCTCTGATGCTTCCTGGGGGACTGACATGGTCCTTCCCCAGAATCATTACCCTGCAGCCCCTCAAGCTGTTCTCACCCCTTTTCTGACAATGGTTGTCATTGAGGCTCATGATACCTGACATCTCCAGGTAGGTCTGGGAACATGCCTGTCTGGTACCCTGGAGAACCATGGCTAGTCAGTGCTGACAGTATTGAGCTAGATGGACCAATGGGACACTGTGGTCTAAACCAGCAAACCTCTTGGGCTTGCCGATTGGAAGGTCGGCGGTTCAAATCCCCATGACGGAATGAGCTCCCGTTGCTCTGTCCCAGCTCCTGCCAACCTAGCAATTCAAAAGCACACCAGTGCAAGTAGATAAATAGGTAAAGCTGTGGTGGGAAAGTAAATGCCGTTTCCGTGCACTCTGGTTTTCGTCACGGTGTCCCGTTGCACCAGAAGCATTAAGTCATGCTGGCCACATGACCCAGAAAACTGTTTGTGGACAAACACTGACTCCCTCGGCCTGAAAGCGAGATGAGCGCTGCAACCTCATAGTCGCCTTTGACTGGACTTAACCATCCAGGGGTCCTTGACCTTGACCTTTTTTTACCTAGATCAGGGGTCCCCAAACTAAGGCCCGGGGGCCAGATGCGGCCCAATCACCTTCTAAATTCGGCCTGTGGACAGTCCGGGAATCAGCATGTTTTTACATGAGTAGAATGTGTCCTTTTATTTGAAATGCATCTCTGAGTTATTTGTGGGGCATAGGAATTCGTCTATATTTTTTTTCAAAATATAGTCCGGCCCCCCCACAAGGCCTGAGGGACAGTGGACCGGCCCCCTGCTGAAAACGTTTGCTGACCCCCTGGCCTAGATGGACTAATCTTCAGACTAAGATATAAGGCCTCTTCCTATATACTGCCTGAGGAGGGCTGTCACCAAATCCTATATCTGAAGAAGTGTGTGTATGCACATGAAACTCATACCAATGACAAACTGGAAGGAATTTTTTTAAAATTTTGTTTCAACTATGGCAGACCAACATGGCTACCTACCTGTAACCAAATCCTATAGCCCCTCACTTGGTAGAAACCAGGTGTAGAATTGTGCTTTACATCTGGGGAAAGCAGAGGGCTAATAAATGCCTAACGCTTGAGTAAGAAAATGAAAATCAATACCCATAATATACTATTTTCCCATCTGCTGTCTCTACATACCAGACGGTTTACTGTTATTTTACAAGTCAGTAAATATATACATTGTCTGCCAAGGAAAAGAAAGCAGTCTTTTCCAAGTCCTCCTTCTCTACTCTGCCAGGGCTTTTTTATGCAACTGGCAATGCAAATTCAGGTGAAACTTTAGTCTGTCCTTTGAAGGCTTCTCATGGGCGGAGGGTGGGGGGTGGAGAAACTTGCCATCATCTTTTCCAGTATCTCTGTGCTTACATTTCCTCATCAAGAAGACACTCTCAGGGAGACGACATACATATTTAAACGATGGGAAGCAAGCACGAGATCTCATGGGGCCTAATGAGAGCGACTTCTGAAATTATCACAATTATCATTCCATTATTGCAAGACAAACAACCTCATTTATTATGCTGGGCTGCTGCTAAGCTCTGGATTCCTTCCTGCTCAGTTACACAGCTGGTAACTTAAGTACGCCACACAAGCAGCATTTGCATTGAGTACTTCATTAATTTTTATTTTTAAAAAATATTACAGAGCTCTGGAACTTGGGCAGATACCCAGTAAAAGGGCAGCCGTCCAGCATCAATTCACCAGACATAAATGTAGTTTGACATTTTCAACCACAGGGACATGGTGTTTGTTTAAAACAACAAACCAAAAAAATGGACTCTGGAGGAGGAGGAGGAGGAGGAGGAGGAGGAGGAGGAGGAGGAGGAGGAGGAGGAGAAGAAGAAGAAGAAGAAGAAGAAGAAGAAGAAGAAGAAGAAGAAGAAGAAGAAGAAGAAGAAGAAGAATCCACTTCATCTTAAAAAGGTGACTACAATGCAGCTGTATGAGTTGAGCATAATGCAGTTGTTTAGCACACAAATTTGATCGAAATGGACTCAGGGTCTGTAGACACTCCCATTTACATTGCATCTAGGTGCTCCCATCACAGGTCTGGGAAGCAGTATACACACAATGTTAGCCACAATTCATTTCTTACCTGTAACTATCCTGTGGTTTATTATGAAATTGGGCCTTTTGATCTATTCGTCCCCAAACCAGATTCAATTGGAATTGAGAAAAGCAACAACTTAGCTGTGTTTCATTCCAGTAATGTGTACACATAGCCAAGAACAAATTGACTTGTTACAATTGGTACTTGTAGGACAGCAGGAATCCCTGTAAACATCCAGACTTAGTATTTATAAACAGTCGTCCCTCGACTTACGAAGTACTCGACTTATAAAATTCCGAGTTACGAATGGGAAAAAAAATGGCCGCATGCTTACTTTTTTTCGACATCCGAAAGGAAAACCGTTGCGGTTTAGATGGGGTTTTATCAATTTTAGATACGGTTTACTCGACCTATGAATTTTTCCGTTTCCAATGCATTCCTATGGGAAACCGCTTTTATAACTTACAAACTTTTCGACCTACGAATGTGCATTCAGAACGGATTAAATTCGTAAGTCAAGGGACCACTGTAAAGAAAACATCACTGACTTAAAATACAGATAGGTTGTTCTTTGACTCAGCTTCAGATCCAAGCTGGTTGAGGCGAGGGGGAGAGACGAATCAAAACCCAGAGCACTTCAAAGGAGGGGAAGTGGGGGAGGGAGGGTGAAAAATCACAACCCAGACACAGGTACAAGTCCCCCTTCCCCCCCCCCCACGGTCCACTAGGGCGGACAGCAAGTGGCAGAACAGTAACCAATAGCCACGACACAGAAACTTAATGTTTCCAATATGCACCTAGAAAAATCAGGTATTTGTGGCTCGTTTTGACATAGAGCCCCTGTCTGGAAGGGAAAAGGTTTAAGGGGGAAGGTGTAGCTTTCTGAAAGAAGTGCCTAGAAAGAGGCTCAAAAACTTTGGGGTAAATTGGGGGGGAAGCTTAGTTTTGGGGTAAAATAATAAGAAAAAGCTCAACAACTTCAATCCTAAAAAAAGGTCAACAACTTTGGTCGGCCCTCAAGCATGTTCACTTCATCAAATCTGGCCCTCTTTGGAAAAAAGTGTGGGCACCCCTGCAGTATACCCTATACAGTGGTGCCTCGCAAGACGAATTTAATTTGTTCCGCGAGTCGATTCGTTTTGCGAAAAATTCGTCTTGCGAATTGCGGTTTCTCATAGGAATGCATTGAAATTTCTTTTTTTGCCCATAGGAACGCATTAATTAAATTTCAATGCATTCCTATGGGAAACCGTGATTCGCAAGACGAAACCGTGATTCGCAAGTCACCATCAGATCGCAAGATGCATTCATCTTGCGAAAAATTCGTCTTGCAGGGCATTCGTCTTGTGAGGTACCACTGTAGAAGGAGTTAGCCTTAAGGGGGGGGGAATGGTAAAAAGAAAGATTAAGAAGGAGCACAGTGTTTTTGCTTAGCTGCTCGGGTGGCAGTCAATTTTGTGGATGTGTGTCTCCCCCTGTCCATAAGAATAGTTCTACTATTCAAGCCAGTAGTCCAGCCACACAGAAGCCTGTGGGATGGGAAGCTTACAAGCAGGACCTGAGCGCAACATCACTTCCCCACTCTTGTGTTTCCCAGCCACTGGTATTCAGAAGCATTACTGCTCCTGAAAACCAAGCACAATGAACTATATGCATCGGTCCTTTCTGGCGGCTGTTGAGCCCAGGTAACTGCAGGCCATCCACCAGCCACTACAAAATGTATTAGTGTGCGCTGCTGTCTTCACACAGTTCCTCTGTACTCTGCCAGCACAAACCAAACCTAATGTCCTTCTGCAGCACAGATTGTTTTGTAAAATGTAAAGCCCTGCCTTGATGTTTTATGGTTGGTTCTTTTCGCATAAAACCTTTTACCCCCATGGCTCTATATGGAAGAACTTAATGTTCTGGTAATTAAATAAACATCTTTGATCACTGCCCTAGAGTCTGTCTCTCTCTTCCCATCAGACTAATGTCTCAAAAAGCAATCCATGTAAAGGGGAAGCCACCAGTCCTGTCTGTCAAAGTGCCTGGCAGCTTTTAAGCATTTCTCTCTCCCACCCCACCCATCATTAGTTTGCAGTCCCATCCCAGGAGTTATAAACTCTCCTTTTTTTGTGCCCCCTTTCGTATGCAAGCAGAATTCATTTTTCACCCTCTTTTTTAATGTCCTGTTTTACTAATACTGTACAAAAGAACAAAAAACCCTCTTGGTCTATTTTCATAATAGGTAAAACACAATGCCTGAAGCAATTCCAGGTTGTATGCACTTTTTACAAGGCACACATACTGCCCTGTTCAATCTGGCAATTTGTATGCTACTTCTTCATGTTAGGAGAAAAGTTAATGGTATTAATGCCATTTGCTTAAAGCAGGTTTTACTGTAAACCCGAGGTCTAATCTATGACGTATACAGATAAACAGATTTACAAAGCAGCAATGCAAAGAGCACCTTGTCCGTCAAGGACATAAAGTGCTGTGCAATAAAATCAGGCTGCAAATTTGACATCTATATCTTAGCAGGGCTATTTATGGTCTGAAAGCACAGGTTGCTATATGGAACGTGTAATGCATATATGCCCATATGCAGTGTGATTGAACATATATGTCAAATGCATCTCATAGTCATTACACAAACAATGATTATCAGCCATTGGATCTCATGTCATTTAACTCCTTATCTGAGTAAAATTAGGCAACTAGAATTTATGGTTACAACTAGAAATCCAGACTACAATCCTATACCCACTTACGTGAGAGTAAACCCCATTAAACCCAATGGAACTTACTTCTGAATAAATATGTATAAGATTGCACATAATTTAAGGATGCTCTGGTCCATGGGGTCACGAAAAGAGTCAGACACAACTTAACGACTAAACAACAACAACAACAACTTATTTATTATTTATACCCCGCCCATCTGGCTGGGTTTCCCAGCCACTCTGGGTGGCTCCCAACAGATTAAAAACAGAATAAAACATCAAATATTAAAAACTTCCCTAAACCTTCAGAAGTCAGATAGTTGTTTATTTCCTTGATATCTTATGGGAGGCCATTCCACAGGGCGGGTGCCACCACCGAGAAGGCCTTCTGTGCATGCATCCCAAGTGGTGAAAGACTTCAGGGGGGGGGCAGAACATACCTCAATTTGGTTTCCTTGAAAGGAAGGTTACTAGAGATCGTGGTGCCTTTGTGGCATAAGGTTTTATTTACACAAGTATGTGTGCTCTCACATCATTTAACACTCCAACCAATCTTGCTCCTCCATAAAGTTTTCAGAGGGGCTCCTAAAGGCATAGCTTTGGTTTTAGCAGAGAGGACAAGACAAGCCTCCACATCGTCCCACCTCCATCCCAGCCCAGACGTAACAAGACAGATCCCAAGTCTAATGCCCTCCTTACGTACAACTCGGATGAAGTGGTCTCCAGCCAGGTGAGAGAGAGAGGCCTGCCCCCCCCTCCATCACTAACTAGTGGCAACACACCTGTACGTGGCCAGCTCTCTAGTACTGTAAACAAATGTTTTCACAGACTTATCAAGGACCATTAACTTGACAAAGAGACTACTTGGGTCACGGCAAAACCCCATCTTATGGATATAAAGCCACAGGCTTGAAGGGCACACAAAGATGGCTAACTCCCTAATCTTAATACATGTGTATCTAAGAGCACAATAAATGAATGTTCAATGCTAAGCATCTCACAGTGCAATTGCTTTTCAAATATGGGCAACTTCTGGTGGTTAATTGCCAATAAAACTACTGCCTGCCTCCAGGCTGCACACACCAGATCCCAACAAGGACAAGGAGCCTCATCTGTTGAGTGGATAGGGAAGCTCACACTGTGCGGAGAGGCGCTCCATTTTATTCAACGGATGGCATTTCTCACCTGGCTTGCTGAGAGGGAGAGGGGAGTGGCGGCGGCACAGTGAGGTCATGGCAGTGGAGCCAATCCCAATGCCCCACCACTGTGCCTACAGTGTGCCAAGCTCCCTGCTGCTTTGCCCCCCTCTCTCAGTAACTGTCAGTGATGCTCAGCGATTGCCAGGGATGGTATTGTTTCTCATGCTGCGGCGCATAGGTTGCTTGCTACCGAACCTGGCCTCACAGGAAGCAAGCCACGAACCGTTCATTGCCGCGCTTGCATTCCCTACTGAAATAGTTTAAAAGCCGGTATGGCCAGAGCCAAACTTTGATATAAACTCTCTTTTTAAAAATGTACATCAGCTGGTTCTCAGATTAGTTAATGTTTGCACAGCACTTTGAAAACTGTAGAGGATATGTAATTGTTGCCAAGGATTATTGTTTTTATTATTGTGGCAGATGGAACTAATCTATCTCAGTAGATAAAATCTCATCAATGATTCATCGCTATGCCTCCAGCATCAAAGCTTTTTGCAGATCCAAGAGAATCATTTTGTACCTGGCAATTTGGCCAGTGTCTTCCAGATTTTACTTACTGCCACTGACCCGTTTCGGAGGAGAACCCTCCCTATGCCTTCAACTGTCCATGTAGCCTGGTTCCTACCAGAAGCATAAATGTTCCAACATGCAACATAAGGAGGTTCCCTATCACAGCACAAATCATTGTCTAATACAATTCCCATCATCCCTGACCATGGGTCATTCTGCTAGGGTTGCCACCTTTGTTCTGGCAAATACAGGACAGGGCAAGGCGGAGCTGGGGGGGGGCATTTTAAAAAAAATCTGGTGCTGAAATGACTTCAAAGCAATCCATTCCGATCTATTGCAGTCTAACAGGATGGCCCTTCTGGAGTTTGTCTTACACACACACAAACACACACACACACATGAATGTGTAAATCTTTCTGTGCTTTGCTACCCAGAGCTTAAATACTTGACCTTTCTGAAACCCTTTTAAACACATGCATTTGAAGAGAATCCCTAACTTGGGGAGGGGGGAGAGGGAAAGAGAGAGAGAGAGAGGCCTTGAAATACAGGACAATCCTTCCAGTATACAGGAGAGTTGGCAACCATAACTGGAGCTGAAGGGCCAGAGGTTACCCACCCCAATGGTTATTGTTGGAGAGCAGCATGTTCCTCTCGAGCTGCCACTTTGTTTCAGGGGTTAGGGGCAAGGAGAATGCCTTTTTGAGTAAAAAGATATTCAGCTCTTCCCTTGGCCTTGATTTGAGTCTTGCTCACAGAGGCCCACCCTGTCCCTGAAAAATGGCTCTGCCACAAGTAACAGCAATGCCAGCCCATGCCAGTCCATTAGAACTGCCTATCCAATTGTGGGACTGGCAGAAATTATGCAGTGTGAATGGCGACTTATTAATTCAGTCCACGAAACTGTGTCGTTGCTTCTTGCCCTGAAGAGCCTCTGTAGCAAATTGCCATGTGCACAAGCCTGAATATTTCAACAGAACAGTTCTAGACAAGCTGGAGGCCTTCTAACATGAAAGAGTGCCTGAGTAAGCACACATTTTACTGAGTGCAAACCAAACCACAACATTATATAAGTTACTTGTAAATCTCAATATACGATCATCATAAGCAGTGCTGAATCTTACGAGTGTGGGTGCTTCAAAAAGATAATTGTTTCCTTTTACATTGGGGCATTTTGACCTTACATGTTTTCCAGCTGATTTCAGAGAGGGAAGCTTCTCAGCAGGGAGACAGAGCTACTCTCCTTTGGAGATAATGAATCTCAGTGACTTTTCCATTTAGGTTAGCTCAGCTTCTTAAGAAAACAACAGGTGACTTCAGCACTTCTGCATGCAAGCATTAATGCGATGGAGTGCTGTGTTGCCCTGACATTGACCTGTTTGCTTTGCTAGAAGATGAGTTGGCAATATTGTGCAAAACTCTGTGGTCCCCAATGTCACTCCTGAGCCCTTGAAACTGAAAAGAGCTTTGCCACTGAGTTTGGCAGTGGATTGAAGCCCAAGTTCCACATGATGATAGATAGATAGATGATAGATAGATAGATAGATAGATAGATAGATAGATAGATAGATGATAGATAGATAGATAGATATAGATAGATAGATAGATATAGATTGAGATACTGGTAGGTAGGTAGGTAGGTAGGTAGGTAGGTGATAGATTATATATACTAAATATATATATACCGTGTTTCCCCTTTTTTAAGCCGTAGTCATAAAGTAAGCCATGGCAGGATTTTTGAGATTTTTAAAATATAAGACATACCCCGAAAATAAGACATGCAGGCACCCAGCAGCAAAGGTGGGAACGGGGCCGAGGATGCCTTTGGCCAAAAGTTGGGGGGGGTCGGGAAGTTCCATTTGGTGTGGGGGGGAGTTGGAGGGAGGGAGACACCACTGACCGGGCTCGTTGCCTCTTTTTTCTATTCACGTTGTTTGTTCCTGTAAAATGCCCGCAAGCCGGCTAAGCAGGAAAGAAAGGGGAGAGGACTTGCGCGTTTTCCCTCCCTGCCGACACCTTTTTCCTCTTTCTCTCCCCCCCCCCCCCGGAAGCTTCCTCAACCCGTGCTGGGCGCCGACCCGGCAGGCTGCTTCCTTGATCCGGCGGCCTGCCGAGCCGGCGCTGATCAGTGCTGCGCGGAGCACTGGATCGAGGAGCCGGTCTGCAGAGTCAGCCCCCAGCAACGCCGTGGGAGGCGATGCTCTGTGCGGCGCTGCTGGGCGCTGACTCTGCAGACCGGCTCCTCAATCTGGTGCTCCGTGCAGCACTGATCAGCGCCGACCCGGCAGGCCACTTCCTTGATCCGGTGGCCTGCCGAGTCGGCGCCCAGCTGCCGATCCGAGGAAGCCCCGCTGTCGCCGCCAGTCTCCAAGCTGCGCTTCGGCTCGGGGGACTGGCGGGGAAGGCAGGCAGGCAGGCGGCAAGCAGCGCCCGCTGAGCTTCGGCTCCGGGACTGTTGTTGCCTGCCTGCCTGCCTTCCCCGAGGAAGCCCCGCTGCTGCCGCCAGTCCCCCGAGCTGCGCTTCGGCTCAGGGGACTGCCACACGCCTGACATCAGCGGGGCCGGAATCCGCTCCCCGCTGCCTCTGGTTTCAGCCCCCGCGCACCTTCTCCCGGGGAGTCTCGGTGCGGCGCTTCGCAGGCGGCCCCCGCGGGAAGTCTGCAGCTACGGCAGGGACCTGACCTGGCAGCAGAGGTGGCGGAGGTGGCCCTCCCGGGCCATTTTCACGTGCCGCAGATGGGAGTGCATTGATTCCTGCACGCACACGCCCTGCCTGCTCTCCCTGCAGCCCAGAACTGGCGGCTGCTGCAGCGCAGAGCGCTCGGAGAGCCCAGCAGCGCCGCGGAAGCAGAGAGCCTGCAAGGAGGGAGGAGGAGGAGGAGGACTCCTCTGTGCTGCTTGGCGGTGGCACTTTAGCAGCATGGTCATGGACACCCCGGGGTAGGGGCCCTTCCTGGCAGGGTGGCTGCGGCCCCTCAGCACAAGCCGAGACCCAGCGCTGACAGGGTGCCCCCTCCTCAGCCCAGCCTGCTCCATCTGAACGCGGGGAGGGAAGGAAGGCATGGGCGTATGTGTGTGTGTGTGTGCACGCGCGCACGGTCTAGCCCGCCACAAATTCTGAGGGACAGTGAACTGGCCCCCCACATTAAAAGTTTGCTGACCCCTGTCCTGGACAGTGTTGCATGCTCTCCACCTGCTCTGGCTTCCCATATATTACCAAGAACAGCTGTAAGGTACTGCAATAAGAATAATAAAAAAGACATCCCCTGAAAATAAGACACCGTGTGTTTTTTTGAGGAAAAAAAGGTATAAGACGGTGTCTTAAAAAAGGGGAAACACGGTATATATTCACAGTACGACAAAATGTGAAGAGAGGAGGAATCCGGCTGAGCTACAGACAAACATCAGCATAAAGGGCAGACAAGAAAGGCATTGGGGATTTTTCCACAGCAAATATTCCTGGCTAATAATGGAACAGAGGGGTGAACAATTGCCAGCCTCCTAAATAAAGCGCCCAGAGACAAAATTACTTTCTGAGAGATGTTTTTACCAAGCAAGAGCTAAAGATCAGTGGTTGCTTATTTCTATAGCTTGAGAGGCCTGCCCTAAATAGAGGTGTTGGCAAAACGTGATTTGAATCAGTTAGGGGACTCAGTTATACAGTGGAACCTCGGTTAACGACTACCTCCGTTTACGAACGCCACGGACCCGGAAGTGTTTACATCCGGGTTACATGGCGTTGGATGCGCAGACGTGATCTGCACAGCTCGCGCATGTGCAGAAGCGCTCTATCGGCACTTCGCACACGCGCAGAAGCATACCTTCAGCGAGCGAATACCTCGGCGAGCGAACACCTCTGCGGAACGGATTGCTTTCGCAAACCGAGGTACCACTGTACTGCAAATAAAACGTTTTAATTGTGTTTAGGTGCAATATACAATGTGACACTAGATGGTGATGGTGAGCACTATGAAAAATTGAATGTATTTAATAATAATAAAGCATTTTCAGACCATTTTTTAATGTTTATAGATTCCATCAGGGATAAGCTTTAAAGTTATACAATGAGCAAAGAACATACTTTTCTCTTGTTCAACAGTTGCCGTCAAAAAGTCACCTGATACCCCTGCCTAGAATATCTGGACTGTAGTAGCTACTTCCTTTTCCACCCAAAATCTAACACCTTTAACCTGGGACAGTGCACTACCAGACAATAGGTTGTGCCTTATCTTATCCTCAACCATTCACGAATTGCTCTTCTGATTCTGATAAAGAAGGAGGGGAAACTTCAAAATCCACAGCTAGCCAGTGCCTTTGTTGAAATCAACCAACCCATCCCTGAAGGCAAGCCTAAAAAGAAAGTGAGACACTTCACTGTTCCATGTAGTAGTGCCCAAATAGTGGCTCTCTCCAATGAAAACACATGGAAGTCAATCCCTGAATAGGGCTTCACTTAAGGCAACACGTGTGGAAAATTGCTGTAACCAATGCACAAATCAGAACCATTTTTTCCTACTATTAGAAGGGAGCTAGGAGCTTTGAGTACACTCTACACCCAAACTGAATGCAGTTTGAAATTTCTTTTATCGCTGTAAAACTGCTGGTAGTGGGGCAAGTAAAAAAAAACACGAGCCCCTGAATTTAAAGACAATCTTGTTACTCTTGACAAATTGGTTGTTTTATATCATTTTGGAACTGCAAGAGTAAGCAAGATTACATTTATATAACTTTGAAACTACCAGTGGAAAAAGGGGCGAAATTAAGTTAGTCCCATTTTGCACTGAAAGGTACAAGCACTTTGTGCTCTGATGTGATGGCAAAGAAAACATCATCTTTGCGATGAACACTAAGATTATAAATGAATTTCTTGGTGGGTTGCTTAGAATTTCTTTTCCATCAAAATTGTTTTCCCCACCCATCTGCTTTAATATTATTAGAAACTAATGGGTTCTGTGCCCTAGGGGAACATTATGGTGAGACCAATAGCAATAAAGCATCAGATGTAAATACAGCAATATTTCTGCATTACAAAAATCTTCATTTTAAGGGAGGCTGTCTAAATTAGAATTGCAGAAATTGGGTTAATAAAGAAAAAGCTATTAGATAATGAGGCACTGTCATTTCCCCTTTTTCCCAAAGAAGTTCATGAATCATACTGGTAAGTGTCATATTTGTCATCACTGTGACTTCTATGGGGGAAAACCAACTGCAGGGGGTTTTTCCCACAAAATAAATCATCTTCCCCTTAGTAATCTTTGTTCAGATGAAAATCAGAAACCCTCAAGATTTCAATTGAATGTGGATGCTATTTCTTGTTAAGACAGACATTAACATAACCCAGAATTGTATCTCTCTGTTTTCTTATTGAACTCTATATCAACTAGGAAGGCATCGGGGCTAAACCAAAAATTAGATTCATAGCAACAATGGGCTGGAAGAGTTAAAGTTGAGTATATTTCAAATCAAATTTAAGCACCATAATGGTATGTGTTCATTCTGCTTCTTTTATTCTATTCTATTACTTTGCTTTCTAATATTTTATTAGAAAGTAACACAAATGCAGACCTTTTCTCCTTCTGAAAAAAAATTGCTGTTGGACAAATCTGGGCCTGATCATTCCATTCGGAAGTACAGTAATTGTTTATTGCTTACATGCTTACTAGCAAACTTCCATTTCAGTGCCTTGATAGAATCCTTAGCACTTTCCCCCCAAAAATGGGGGGCGGCGGCGTGTAAGACGGATACACATTTATACCTTATAATAGTACAAGGTGAATACAACTTATACCCCATTTGCAGAAACTTCTTGTGCTCCTTGCAGGCTCTGTCTATCCCAAGAATCTGCACTGGAGAGTTAATAGATACCCTCCAACATTTCTCTGACGAAAATAGGGACGTCCCATTCCATAATGATATTACTATTTATACCCCACACACATCTCATTGGGTTGCTACAGCACTCTGGACAGCTTCCAACATATATAAAACCATAATAAAACATTAAACATTCTTTTAAAAACTTCCCTATACAGGATTGCCGGCTCATGGGTTAGTTAACTCCATACCCTCCAACATTTCTCCAATGAAAATAGGGACACCCTAAGGATCAAATCAGATACCGGGATGGCTTCTCTAAATCAGGGATGTCCCTGGAAAATAGGGATGCTTGGGAGGGTCTGCATTGCATCCACTGCTGCACAATTAATGCTGTTGAATAAAATACTGATTGAATATATTGTTAGCAAACTTCTGGTCATGTTGATCGCATGCCAAATGCCACTTTCCCGTCCTAGATGAATTGGCAGCAGGAAATGGAACGATTACGTCTTGAAATAATAAATACTGGGTAGATTACAAATGAAATAATACTGGACAAGCTCATATCATACCTTCAGATCAGGCACATGAACCTCACAGCTGGAATTCACATAAAGCTTCATAAAGTTGATTCCCTCAAGACTGAAGTCTGCTCGATTCTAAATGAACAGAGATGAGAGCCTAGCCTGAGCCAGACAGGGCAATCTGAATAAGATTAGGGGTTTGTGGGGGCTTTTAAAGAGTGCCTGTTTTCTGACACATATACAAATATGCATGTTGGATATTTGATAAAATATATACTTTAGATATAGTAAGTTTTTTTAAAAAAGCAAAAAAGATAGCTATTGCGGCTATCAGGTGGGTTATTTATTAATATCAGCTGGCATTTGCCTTATGTGTGGTTTAACAAAATATATTTTCCTCTCTGGCCATTTGATAGGTAAAGGTAAAGGGACCCCTAACCATTAGGTCCAGTTGCGGATGACTCTGGGGTTGTGGCGCTCATCTCGCTTTACTGGCCGAGGGAGCCGGCCGGTATAAAGCTTCTGGGTCATGTGACCAGCAGCGCACGGAAAACGCTGTTTACCTTCCCACCAGAGTGGTACCTATTTATCTACTTGCACTTTGACGTGCTTTCGAACTGCTAGGTTGGCAGGAGCTGGGACCGAGCAACAGGAGCTCACCCCATCGCGGGGATTCGAACCACCGACCTTCTGATCAGCAAGTCCTAGGCTCTGTGGTTTAACCCACAGCGCCACCCACGTCCCTTCTGGCCATTTGATAGGGCAGCATAAATACACAAACACACACACATGAGGAAAAGAGAGAGTGCAGCATGAATGTAACCTATGAAACATTTAACAGGAAAGTGTGAGAAATTATTCCTCTCTCTCTCTCTCTCTCTCTCTCTCTCCAATCTGCATGCCACAATTTCTTTGGGTGACTGTAGGAATAGGAATCTGGCCTTACATTGATTGGGGGGGGAGGACTTTTGAGTTGCCAAGGATTGATAACCAGAAATACACAGAGGAAAACTCTTTGTTCATCCTGAAATTCTGCTGATGGCAGTTTCGCACATTGAATAGAGTGTATTTTGTAATTACAGTAGAATAACTACTGGGCAGTTGCATTCATGTCGGGCATCTGTAGAACGGTTTTTTACACCTTTGATTAGTATTTGATTTGTTAGCTGCTTCAGGCATGTTTATCCACTTGCCAATCCAGCTTAACAGGAGGGGAGATGATGACAAGCCATCTTTGTCCATCGAAAGACTGATTTAGAGCAGCAAACTGGAAGGGAAAGGTTTTTAAAGAAAAGCCATCATAATAAGCTCATGTTTTTTGTGTGGCCAGTTGAAACTCCAGTGTATGCATGCCTACCTGTTTAGTTTGAACTTGTTGTTGGACATAGCTTTCCAAAAGGGCTACAGAAGGTATTGAGAAACTCCTATGTTAGGGGCTCCTCCAGGCTGTTTAATTGTGGATGTACATGGTGCTTTCTGGAACACATGTTCTTGACACAGTAATAGTGAATTTATTCTGGTTTAGCTTGTTCTGCAATGCTTTCCCAGTGCTACCACATCAGTGCTGCCTGGATGAGCTAGAAAGTGAATTCAGACATGAGGGATTGCTGTGTTAGCCTTCCTGGTTATGATCTAGTGCTTCTGCCCCAGTTCCTAATGTTACGTTCTTGTTACACTGCATCGCTTGGCACATTATGGAACTGCAGCTTTTTTTTATCATTATATTGCCACGTTGTGTTAAATTTCATTCACACCAGTGGGTGTGGTGTGGTATATGATGCAACAGAAGACAACATTGGACATGTCACACCACCCTTTATGCACATGTGTGTTTCTCTTTTCCCCCAATCCCCCAATCCAACTGAGCTCCCCATGGCTGCTGGGAGAACAGTCAGCCAGGAAGGAGACTTAGGGAGAAGTGGGAGGCACAATTGTCCGCTCTGGCAACTGCTTGGGGGCCAGTCTTGCCCATAGGTTTCTCTGCTTGTATTCTGTTTCCTTGAATCAGCTTTACTGCTCGTCTCTGAGTCTCTGTACTGACCTGCAACTGAACCAGCTCTGACACCCAGCTAGCAGGTCCCACCAGGAGCTACCCAGGACTTCTCTCCAGACTGAAAGAAGTTCTGGTATTCATTACCAATTTCCCTGTGAGTCCTGAGGATACCATCATCCCTAACCATGGCCATGTTAGTTGAGGCTGATGAGAGCTGGAGACCTCTCTGGGGGCTACAGGCTCCCCACCCCTGATATAAAGAACAGCATCTTACACCCCTGTACAGTATTATATGCAAATTGAGCAGACATCTGAATAAAATGTTCGTGAGTGTCCTGTTATGTCTAGTTTGGGACTCTGCCACCATACACCTCCTGTTTCCCTACCTCTTAGTATTACTGGTCAGACAATTGGGGCCACACAAAGTACCTTGGAGAAGAGATTTAACACACTGTCCATTATAATCCTTATGGTAGAAATCATACCGTGAAGTTGTCTCTATGCACTGAAGTACTGCATGAAAACATTTCATAGAGATGCCTGAACTTTTGTTTGCTTTTTGGCTTGCCCCCTCTCTTGCTTGAAGGAGACACAAGCAGAGCAATTACTCAGCAACTCTCCTTCTTAATGCAAGTGTATCCTTCTTCCAAATACCTTTGGAAGCCAGTAGTATAATTTACACCACATTTGCAGCACGTATTGCACTTTTTGCCTGAGTGCACCATTCTTGTAAACAATAAAAAATGACTTATGAGGCTGCCCAAAGACGATAGGTGGGGGGAAATGGGCTGCCACAAAAATACCCACTCCTTGTAAAGCCTTGATTCTGTTACATCCACGCATTCACTTTCCCAAGGGAACCTGGGAACTGTGTGTTTTTCGGGTTGGGGTTTTTTTTGGGGGGGGGAATGGAGCATGTATCTTTAACCAATAATTCTCAGGGTTTTTTGAGGGAAGCCACAGCAGTTAAACTGATCTGCCAGTCTTATATGTTTGTAGTAAGGTAAAGGACCCCTGGATGGTTCAGTCCAGTCAAAGATGACAATGGGGTGTGGCACTCATCTTGCTTTCAGGCCGAGGGAGCCGGTGTTTGTCCACAGACAGCTTTCCGGGTCACGTGGCCAGCATGACTAAACAGCTTCTGGTGCAACGGAACACCATGATGGAAACCAGAGCGCATGAAGATGCCATTTACCTTCCCGCCGCAGTGGTACCTATTTATCTACTTGCACTGGCATGCCTTTGAACTGCTAGGTTGGCAGAAGCTGGGACAGAACAACGGGAGCTCACCCCGTCGCGGGGATTCGAACCGCTGACCTTCCGATCAGCAAGCCCAAGAGGCTAAGTGGTTTAGACCACAGTGCCACCCGTGGCCCTCCATGTTTGTAGTAAAGCAATATGATGCATTCCCTGGGTCTTGTGATGCAGAAGTTCTTCAGCTCCAGCATCAGCACAGCAGCCAATAGCGAAGGTGGCAGCAGCCGAGGGTGGCCTGGGTGAGATGCAAAGGGCCAGCTTGCAGAGCCCCCCTTGCAGCTGCCACTGCCCACCTCCTCCTCCTGCTGCTGCTGCTGCTGCTGCTGCTGCTGCTGCTGCTGCTGCTGCTGCTGCTGCCAGCCCTGGGGCCCCAGCCTGGGATCCAGATCCCCTGCCTGGCTGCTGCCTCATGTCCTCTTTTTTGCCCTTCAGAATAAGGCAAGCCTAGGTTAGGAAAGTGATGGGGAAATGCATTGAATTGGGTGTGGGCGTGAGGGTGGATAAACGAACGAACGAATGAATGACTGACTAATGAAAGGACTTGCAAACACCCACAAGCAAATCACAATGAATGCACATTGTTTTATAATCTTCCTGCAAGCAAATCAAAATGAGGGTTCAGTAAAGACTGGATATAATCTCATGGGGAAGTTAAAGAACCAAGATTATGGTTAAGAAGTAGGAATTATTTGGGATGATATTTACATTGATTTTGTACTGTAATTGTATAGTTGTATGTTGTATGTATGTATGTTAATACGTTAGTATGTATGTATGTATTTTTGTTGTGATTTATGTATGTGGGTGGTTGTAATAAAGATTATTTATTAAATTAAAAAAAGATATAATCTCACTTCTGTGTGAGATAGTGCAAGCAAATCAAGATGAATGCTCAATAAGTTTGGGGGACCTCATTGAAGGCCTAGAAGTTGTATTCTAAAATATTTGAGCTCCATCCCTGTGCCTCCCATTGATTAGATGATGATAGATGATAGATAGATGGATAGATACCATAGTAGATAGATAGATAGATAGATAGATAGATAGATAGATAGATAGATAGATAGATGATAGTTAGATAGATGATAGATAATCAGAGATGCCACACGTACCAGGTAAAACTACAGAGGAAGATTTATTTTGAGAAAGTCTTATGTACACATCTGGTTCTCTTGAGAGTCCATGGATCTGCTTCAAGAGTTTCACTGTTCTCTGCACAACAATAATTATATTGTATAATCAGTGTGGAAGATCAAATTTAAAGTTCTCTCCATTCTGAGGATACAAGGAGTGTTAACAATGGCACTCTCTACAGGTTTTTAATAAAGTACCGCAAAGTCATGCTTAAAGAACCTCTGGGCTTAAGTTGCTGTAAACATCATTTGGCATGCCTGACATTTCTCGGTGGTCGGAGTTCACAGTTTTATATTTCAAAGATTATGAATGGAGACAGCTTTACAGTTGCTCTTGTGTCTTGTTGCTTGAAAGGGCCTCTTTAGCAAACCCAGAAACCAGTCTACTTTCAACGTTTACTGCTGAAATGCCTCCCACCCCACATGTTTTGCAAGAGGCTAATGATTTACATTTCCAGCAATATATCAAACAGACATAATCCAACTTTTTTCTGGTGTATACATCATTCATGGTTGTGTGTGTAGCTTTCATTCTCTCTGCTGAATTCAAGGGGTGGGGCATTACTTTTGCAATAATCATAAGTGGGCCTTTGCTCAATTAAAAGTATGCATGACATATTTTCTAAATTATGTGTCAATGTGCAGCAAATGTGTCTCTATTGAATTAAATGCCCCTGAACAGGAAATTCTATGAAATAGGCTGTCCAGTTTGGCACAAACCAATTACCTAGTATTCAAAGCTATTTGACAGAAGTTGTTCTGACTGTAGAACAAAGCACTTTCATTCTGTTCCTTTAGAAAACGGCAAGCCTCTCTCATTTTAACTAGATGTTAGTGTGTGATCAGGAGAAAAAATAACATCAGACTTTTCTGACTTCAGCAGAATTCGCTTGTGCTCGAGGCCTAGTCAGACTCATCAGCTGGAAGAGAGACGTTGAATTAAGTTGAATAAACTGATCTGTATTTGGAAATAGACTGACTGGTACATAATTTTTCTTAGAGCTATTATTCATGCTTGACAACATCACTGTGGGCCCCAAACAGCTGACTCAGCACAACAGAAGCTGATCTATTTTGCAAAGCATCCCCAGTTAAGAAGCTACCTTTTTAACGTTTTCTTTCACAGTGACTTTGGCTCTCAGGTGCTGTAAAAGTAAAGGTAAAGGGACCCCTGACCATTAGGTCCAGTCGTCACCAACTTTGGGGTTGCGGCGCTCATCTTGCGTTATTGGCCAAGGGAGGCGGCGTACAGCTTCCAGGTCATGTGGCCAGCATGACAAAGCCGCTTCTGGCGAACCAGTGCAGCACATGGAAACGCCGTTTACGTTCCCGCTGTAGCGGTACCTATTTATCTACTTGCACTTTGACGCGCTTTCGAACTGCTAGGTTGGCAGAAGCTGGGACCGAGCAACGGGAGCTCACCCCGTCACAGGGATTCGAACCGCCGACCTTCTGATCGGCAAGCCCTAGGCTCAGTGGTTTAACCCACAGCGCCACCCGCGTCCCTCTCAGGTGCTGTAAGCTAGCTCAAATTCTTGTAAACATTTATACGGTTTTGCTTTTTCTGGTTTTTTTTCTTTTACAATTGACTGCAGCTTGAAATATATTAAAAATGCATGAATGTTTAGTTTAGTCGTTTTATTAAGTCTGGAATAGCTACATTCCTCTCAAGTGATGAAGCCACAAATGAGTTATGCAGGACATTCCACATGAGTTCCAGTAAAAGCTCATGTGCCACACACCATATACCATCATGGTCGCTAAATACGTTACATACCTCAGAGATTAACTATTTTAGGAATGCTTAAAAAGTTTTGGGGGTTGTTTTTTTATAAAAAAAAGCTGTATTTATTTTTATCCATAAAGGTGCCAATGCTGGTTTTCAGAAGAGCTGAGATCTCACAACATGAGCTGAAGTGAAAGACAAGTACAGTCATTCTGAATTAATGAAAATCACACCAGTGGTTGTTTGAGGGTTTGCGTTTGTTTGCATTTTAAAAAAAAAAATATATATCCAGGCTGCTTCAGCACCAGGATGAAAATGTAAATAAGCAGAATCTGATACAGTAAGTAAGAATATCAGGTTATGATCTAAGCTTATGACATTTGCATAGATATAGGGAAAGCTTTTAAAAATTGTAATGCTCCAGAGATAGTTACATAACTGCATTGCATTTCATATACAAGTGAGCATTATTTTTTTACAGACTACTGGAAGATCCCCACACACTCCACCCCAGAATATTGGTAAATTTGGAACCAGAAGACTCTATAAAAAGCAACTCTGCAATGAGTCTGTTGCTGATATTGAAAAGCACTGGGATAAATTGCTCTGGACTCTCCAAACCATAAGCACAAATGCAGAGTTATGCAGGGTATAACTGCTGGCATGGGAAGTAATTGTGTCCATTGCACTTTCCACATGAACACCTAAACCTGAATGTTCTTGGAACAGAGTGGGGAGCAGCTCTGCAGCTGGTGCTCCCATGCTACTCAGGTAATGTTATGAATCAAGCTATAATGAAGGGCTGAAGGACAAGCAGTGATCTTCATGGCCAACTGGCAATTTGACTGTTCCAATGCCACATGAGCATCTCCCTGAAAGCCTTTCTACATCCACTGTACACTTAAAAATACTTTCCTGTTAAAAACACCCCATTTTTCAGGTCCCTAGGTATATGCCATACCTTTTTGCACATGGTTTTGATTCTTAAGGTTAGAACCTTCCTACTCTCCTTCTTCATGGTCATGTTTTGCTCTGAAAGTGGTGCATGCCTCCAATTCTTTTTCTTTCTTTCTTGCCACTTCTTTAAATATGAAATAATCCTCTGAAACCAAAATTTCTTGCAGCCTTTTACCACACACTGGGATGCTAGTAGACCTCTGTTGCCTAAGGCCAGGCATCCCCAAACTGCGGCCCTCCAGATGGTTTGGCCTACAATTCCCATGATCCCTAGCTAACAGGACCAGTGGTCGGGGAATATGGGAATTGTAGTCCAAAACATCTGGAGGGCCGAAGTTTGGGGATGCCTGGCTAAGGCTGTATACACACTCCCGTTTTTTACCTGCATCTAGTGTGTTCCTGCCACAGGTTTGAGATGCCACAAATCCTATCCTGCATCTACCCTGTTGTTCCTTGTGAAATAAGTTTTGGTGCCATTTCCCCAAAACCAGCTTTGATCCAAATTTAGAAAAGCCATACAATGTGTAAACAGCCTCTGCATCCAGTAATTACTTCACTTCTTACCTGTTCCAATAACACATTTGACTCCATACATGGGCTACAGCTGTTTAGGCTTCTAAAATCTGATACCTCCTTTTATATTGGAGACACACATCCATCCCTTTGTTCTTTGTCTTTTTTTGCAAACCATGTATGTCACCAGGAGCTCCTTGGGAGAGAGGTGGGATATAAATGCATAAAATAATAATTTTGGAATCTAATACTTTTGTCTGCAACTGCTGCTACACACACTCCCCCCCCCCACCGCCTCCAACTATGTCACAGTCTCTGAGTGGCTCATTAAACACATTGACATTTGGCTCTTAAAATCCTGAACAGCATGTTTCACACATAGCAATAGGCTATTGATGAAAGAAGCACTGTCTTGGCTCATGGTCTGATGGCAAGAACCTCTCAGGCTTTGAGAAACTGACCTTTCTGTCTCCCTTCAAATATCCCTTTCCTGGCTCCACCCCCATTCTAAAAAACATAAACAGAACCTTTCCCTCAAGACTGTGCTTAATCACAGAATCAATAACTGGCAAATGGCAAAGTGGTTTCCAATGCAGCTGAAGCTGTTCCAACCGACGGTGATTGTTTTCCAGAGCAGAATCAGGAAAATGGCAACATTTCATAGAAAGCTGTCTGGATTTCAGCCAGGACTTGCAATGTTTTAGGACAGGCATCCCCAAACTGCGGCCCTCCAGATGTTTTGGCCTACAACTCCCATGATCCCTAGCTAACAGGACCAGTGTTTGGGGAAGATGGGAATTGTAGTTCAAAACATCTGGAGGGCCGAAGTTTGGGGATGCCTGTTTTAGGAGAAACTTGCCATGAAAGGATACCAAATTACTTATTGACATAATTCTGAGATCACACTGTTAGGACTTAGTTGCTGTGATCTTTAGTTACATATAAGTGAAAGTGCACAAATAGATCCCTATGTTACAAAATGGATATTGTACCAAAAGGGCACAACAGCCTTGTTTTGCAAGGTAAGAGAGACGACCCACTTATAGAATGGTTTTCATTATTAAAAAGCTGTTCACAGTTACACTTTGGGCCACTTCCTGCTATGTTCTACTATCTTAGAGGAATTGGGGTGGGGGAAGAGGCCAGGGATCACACCTGGGACCTCTCTGCATGCAAAGCTGATGCTCTACTATAGAGCTAATGTCCTTTACAGAAGTTCCAGACATCTATTGTGTCAGCTCACAACAATGTCATTTGCAAATACATCAGTCCTCAATTTCCTTGCAAAAAGTTTACTTGCCTAGAGGTGATGAAAAGTACCTAAAGATTGAAAATCACTGCCTGGAAGGAATGGTGTGGAAAGCTATTCAGCCCTGCTCTGACCTACAACAATCTTTTTGAAAGAAAGATAGGTAATTGAGTCTCTTTACCAAGCCTCCTGAGCAGAATCTGCCAGCTGTGCCTAATTGGAGTGACTAATTTTCTCTAATATGGATTTTCTCATGCGATTTTTCTCTTTGCCGGTTTTTTTCCCCCCCTTATGAATTGCCAGTCTGAAAGAAACATTAGGGGGCTGTTCTTAAGATGTCACTTACAAGAAAGAAAAGGAAAATACACTTACAGTTTGTTCTAAAGCTCCTTTTCAGACCTCCCCAGGCCTTATTTCTGCTGTGACCTCAGCCATCTCATGATGGATAGGTCAAGGAAGCACGAACACCAACAAAAACATTTGAAGCTATCAGGTGATGTCATGTTTCTCCTCAGAATCTATAATAATGTGCCAGCTGCAGTATTATCCCTGGTATTTGAGGAAAACTAGGGGGGGGGGATACAATATGAGTCCTACATCTTACATGCAATAAAGAAAGTACAGTGGAACATGGGTTTTCTTTTTAAAAAAAAAATAATTTTTATTAAGGGTTTTCTTGGTTTACAAGGGTATGTGCAATGTCTCTCTTAGCATTTTTACTTATCAGTTTCGTTTGTTGAGACATTGGTGAGGAGAGGGGAAGGAAAGTAGATGGGGGGAGGGTGGGGTGGGGTGACAATGTTTCTATTTTGCTTAATAGGTGTGGGGGGGTTCTGTCAGCGTGGCTCGTGTAGGTTTTCTACTGTTCACTTGTTTTCCTTTGATGGTGAGAGATGTTGGGGTTGGCCTAGGCTATGGTTGTTCCTTTGTGGTTGGCTGTGGTAGTCTTTGTTTTGTGTGTGAGTGGGGTGGGTGAGTGTTTTGGGTCAGGTTAACCATATTGATTTGTATGCTGTTGGTGGATTTTTGTCGTTGTCTTGCTGGGCTGTGTATGTGATAAAGGGGAACCATACCGGGGTGAAGCCGTCTTCTTCAGTTTGTCCCCGTGTCAGTTTCAACTTATTGGTTAATTTTTCTAATAGGGCTGTTTCTCATACTGTTTGGTACCATTGGTCCATGCTTACTCCTGAGGAACATGGGTTTTCGAATGGAATCCATTCCAGAAGACCGTTCGACTTCCGAAATGTTCGAAAACCGAAAACTGAAAGAGGAAGCCTCAATTCAATAGGGAAACTCAAAATGCAAGCCACGTTGGACATTTGGTTCTGAATAACGTTGGTAAACCAGAGCATTTACTTCCAGGTTTTCGGCATTCGGGAGCCAAAATGTTTGAAAATGGAGCCGTTTGAGAACCGAGGTTTGGCTGTACCTTTCATCTGGGCTAGTTTCACCAGTAGCCACTCTAGATTCCATTCTGTCGTCCTGTCCCCCATGTGACACTGAGAAAGG
Organism: Zootoca vivipara; assembly: GCF_963506605.1. Taxonomy (NCBI): domain Eukaryota; kingdom Metazoa; phylum Chordata; class Lepidosauria; order Squamata; family Lacertidae; genus Zootoca; species Zootoca vivipara. The sequence continues at coordinate 101,684,213 of NC_083276.1, forward strand.
AAAGAGTGATGGCTGAAGGCCCTGGTACCCAAGCATGGGCCACACCAGCATCAAACATCTAAAGCACACGGCTTCCCCCAGAGAATCCTGGGAAATCCTCACAATGCCGAAGCTCCCAGCACCCTTAACAAACAACAGTATTCCCCAGCTGTTGATCCTGAACTCCCTAGGCATTGCCACATGGGCCCTCAAATCTGTCTGGCTGCCTCGGGTGTGGTGGAGCATGCTGTCGTGTCACCAGTGCTGAAGTAAGATTCAACTGCTGCTCTAGTCGTCTTTGGTATGTGGGAAGCAGAAGGGTGCACCATCTTGTCATTCGCTTCAGTCTGCAAAAAGTTTGGGGCTAGCCATGCATATCAGAAGTACCGGAAGCAGGAGGTTGCTGGAGTCAGCAACTGTGTTGCACCCACATTTTCTGTGCGCTGCTCTGGTTCAGCAGAAGCGGCTTAGTCATGCTGGCCACGTGACCTGGAAGGTGTCTGCGGACAATCACTGGCTCCCGTGGCCTATAGAGCGAGATGAGCGCCGTAACCCCAGAGTCGTCCGCGACTGGACCTAATGGTCAGGGGTACCTTTACCTTTACCTTTAGAGGTGCGCCTATCAAATGAGCAACTGTACAATTTCTGTACAACAGCACAATTTCCAGGTTCTCTGGACAAAATCTTTGCTACTGCCTCTCAAACTTTGGGGTTGTTGAAATATACACAGCAAAAGAAGAAGGGGAAAAAAACCTATTTGAGATGTGCAATTCATATGAAGTCTACAAGACTCTTTAAAAACAAAGGGCAATGTGGACTAAAGTTGCTTCTAGGGCCCCTCCAGAATTAGGGGCCTTGAAATTTAAGATCCATTAGTTTCATAGTAGATCATACCCCTGAGCTACATACATACATTAATGCTATGCTAAGATAGATTAGATAGATAGAGATAGAGATAAAGCGCCTATTCTTGATATCACTTTGGAAACACACAAGAGAAAACATGTTTTTACAACATTGGAATCAGTATTTATTATTTTTATTTGTTTGAATGAAGTGGCTTTGTAGAGCTATGCAGCTCAGTGTGTGTGAGAGAGAAATAAGAGAGAGGAGGAAGCAGCCTTTTTATACCTGTAAGTCAATGCAGAAAGTAGGATTAGACACTGTAATCATCTTTTCATGCATTTTTAAAATGTTAATTTTTGCCTGAAATATTTAGATGATTTGCTCACCTCTATGAATAAATGATCATCTACCTGTTTATACACCACTAGCTGACATAGCAAAAAACAGTGCTCGGAATTTTAATTATCTTTCCTACCATTTTAGGGAACTGTTCATCAATCTGCAACGAGATAAAGAGACACTATCTGAAAAGGACAGAAGTGGGTTGAATCCAGATTTTACTTGATGTCCATACAACCATTATTTCTTACTAAAAAGCCCAATCCATCATGGAATTTAGGTCTATGTGTATTTCCCAACCACACTGTGCCCATGTCATGATTTAGGTGTTTAGATGATAGAGAGGACATGACTCTCAGCAATTCTGGAGCAAAGCCTTTGTATTTAGTTGCCAACTACAGCATAATAATTAGTGTACAGTATGTGGTGTTAAAGTGGCTTCTAATAATCTCTATGTTATCTACTCATGATAACTGAGTGTGTCATCTTCTTATACTGGTGTTGAGTAGAGGGCAGTGAGGAGCTGGAATTAATTCATTTATGATGTTTACAACCTATCTTTCTCCCAAGGATATCTCCCCCAGCACCCACTCAGACCATACCTTTTATCCTCACAAGAACACTGTAGGATAGGTTACCTGGGAGCATAGGAAGTTGCCTTTTATTGAGCCAGACCATTGCTCCATCCACCTCAGTAATGTCTACACAGCAGCCATCCAAGTTTCACAAAGAAGATTCCCAATCCTACCTGGAGATGTCAGGAACCTTCTGCATGCAAAGCAGATTATCTTCCACTGAGCTACGGCTCTCAGATTGAGTAATTAGGCCAAAGGTCATTTAGTAATCTTGACGATTTACTGGAGATTTGAAACCAGGACTCCTTTAACATTCTAACCACTACTGTCTCCAATAATATTGGCCCTAATGCCATTTGTTCCATATTCATTCCTGCAGTCTACGGGGGTCAAGACGTACTCTAAAACACTTTTTTGTCTCAGCTCAGAAGCAGACGGCATGATTCAAAAAAAGGAATGAGAAAACAAAGAGATAGTGCTTGCTCTCGCAATATGACTAAATCAGAGCTGGCCAGAACTGGGCTTGGATGAGTATTCAAAAGATAGGACTAATGCTTCCTTATCAGACTTCCTAATAAGTTTCTTCATTTCCAAGAAAAAGAGATCACCGAGAGACAATGGGGCAGTTTATGCCCCATACTATACCAAGACTTGATAACTGAGCATGTAGCAAGTACCTTGAGGCAAAGGAATACCTTGAGTTTAATTGGAGCATTCCTCTGTGATTGAGATAACAATCAAGTGGGCCCACACCTGGTTGGCTGGGAAGACAAGATACTTGCATCATCTAATCTACTGGAAGGAGTTAAACTTCTTATAACTCTGGGCCCTTAACAATGCTGGTGACAAAGGAAATGCTTGCAAATTGCGCATAGATAAACATATAGAGCTTATCTTGCCTTGCCTCAAAAAGGATATTGTAGAGTTGGGAAAGGGCAACCAAAATGTTCAAGGGGGTGAAGGAACCCCCCTGTGAGAAAAGGCATTTGGAACTTTTCAGAGAAAAGACAAATAAGAGGAGACCTGAGAGGTTGGGAAATTATGTGTGGTGAAAGTGGAATGTTTTTCTCCCTTTTGCACAATGCTAGAACTCATGGGGTATAGGGACCCAGGTGGCTCTGTGGGTTAAACCACTGAGCCTAGGGCTTGCTGATCAGAAGGTCAGCGGTTCCTGTGACGGGGTGAGCTCCCGTTGCTCGGTCCCAGCTCCTGCCAACCTAGCAGTTCAAAAGCACGTCAAAATGCAAGTAGATAAATAGGAACCGCTACAGCGGGAAGGTAAACGGCGTTTCTATGTGCTGCTCTGGTTTGCCAGAAGCGGCTTTGTCATGCTGGCCACATGACCTGGAAGCTATACGCCGGCTCCCTCGGCCAATAATGTGAGATGAGCGCGCAACCCCAGAGTCATTTATTTCGCTGCACTGATAGCCCACCTTTCTTTCAAGGAGCTCATGGTCCATGTTGGCTTGAAAGAGGCAATGGTGCAGCCAATCTTCAGAAACGGGACCTGGATCAGATGGTTTGGACTGACAACCAGCAAATACAGTGGTACCTCGCAAGTCGAATGCCTCGCGCAACAAAAAAACTTGCAAGACGAAAACGTTTTGCGATGTTTTTGGCTCTTCGCAAGGCGAAGTTTTCTATGGCCGCGCTTTACAAATTGAAGGTTTCCAGCGGGTTTTTTTGTTTGCTTGCTTTTGCCATGGCAAACTGCGCTTTGCAAGACGAAAATCTCGCTAGACGAAGCGACTCGCGGAATGAATTACTTTCGTCTTGCGAGGCACCACTGTATCCCCTTTCTGGGGAAGTGATGAAGCGGGTCATTGCAGGGCAACTGCAGGCATTCTTAGATGGTATGGACACCCATCCTAGTTTGGGTTCAGGCCTGGCCTTGGCCCCCCTTGGTCAAGAATAAGACAAAAGGACATTGCTCCTTCTTCTTGAACTGTGCCTTTTAATATAGGTTATGCCTTTTGTTGAATAAAACATAAACTAAGTATCTCTTGCTTGAGGGTGTCTCTTTGCGTGTGTAGACCCTTTAACCATCCCAAATAAATTCAAACGTGACTCAAATTTTTGGTTTGGTTTTTGGCAGATTTTAGGCCACAACTTTATTGATTACAATCAAGTGAGTGGTTGCATAGGCTCTGGTTTGACTAGCTCCCTGCACCCTTGCAGGCAGCGCTGACCCAGGGCACCAACATAGGTCAGCCTTGGGTGAACACCCAGCACAGTGGAAGGCGGGGCCAAGCCAGTCCACCTGCCAGATGCCCCCCTGGACTCTGGCTCCGGGCACAACCCCTCTCAGGGAAGACCAACCAAGAGTCCCAGGATTCCTTTAACAGAATACTCATCACATAGGGATGGCCAGACCGTTCTGCCACCCCTATCACCTGAACCAGAGCATATCCGCAACCTTACAAGTTGTGACAATTTGCTACACGGCAGGCAAAACCTAAATGGCACCAGCCAAGTGGGGAAAATTCCTGCCATGCCCCTGTCCAAACAACAGATGACACACGATGGCATAGCAAGGTCATGCGTGCAAGCCCTAAATATAAGGAGAGGTGGGTGGGTGTTCTGATGCATGCACCGAAAGAGAAAGCTCTGGGTCACGTGCATAGGTATATATAGGTCCCTCAATCCGTTTAGCCTGCATCCCATTGGCCTGATTGAACAATCAAGGGACCTACCAATTGGGTGTTGTGGCTATCCAATCATAAAGGGTAAAGGGCCCCTGACCATCAGGTCCAGTCGTGTCCGACTCTGGGGTTGCGGCGCTCATCTCGCTCTATAGGCCGAGGGAGCTGGCATTTGTCCCCAGACAGCTTCCGGGTCATGTGGCCAGCATGACAAAGCTGCTTCTGGCGAACCAGAGCAGCGCACGGAAACGCCGTTTACCTTCCCACCGTAGCGGTCCCTATTTATCTACTTGCACTTTGATGTGCTTTCAAACTGCTAGGTGGGCAGGAGCTGGGACTGAGCAACGGGAGCTCACCCCTTCGCAGGGATTCAAACCGCCGACCTTCTGATCAGCAAGCCCTAGACTCTGTGGTTTAACCCACAGCGCCACCTGGGTCCCCATCCAATCATACCCACCCACAACACAGGTCTGGTTGCCAGGTCACACCGGAACACATGCCCTCTTGTTAGGGAGGACCCGATCTGCCCCAATAGGTTGAGTGGAGACTGCGGAGCTCTTTGTTCAAACAAATTTATCAGAGCTTTAGGGCAGGGCAGGGCAGGGCAGGGGTGGGGGGAGCCAGGGACCACATCATCTCCTTTCAGAGGCAGACATAAAGCAAACTGATTAGTTCTGAAATGCTAATGTTCAAATGCAAGGTGATTAGTACAGTGACCAAGGGTAGAGTAGAGGGGGCCATAGCTGCCAAGTTATCCCTTTTTTACAGGGATTTTCCCTTATGCTGAATTGCTGAATAGGCTTCCTCGCGAGAAAAGGGAAAACTTGGCAGCTATGGAGGGGGCGGGACCATCAGGGCTGCTCTTTGCTGCCAATGCCAATCTCTCTCTGCCTGTTTAGTCCTTTTGTTTTATTTTACAACACAAGCACACAAAACTGGGTGGGAGAAAGAGATTTGCAAGCCAGCTGCACATGTAATTAGTACATATGTGTGCTTTGGTTCCATTATTAATATTACTGCTGTTTTGGAGTATGTGCATTGGCTTCAACCAATCTGGGCTAATTGTCCATTTTCTCATTCTAACTTTCTTATTATTCTCATCTCTTCTACCTCTTCACCTTCTTAACCATATGCTCTCCCAACTTTTTACTCTGCCTCACCCTGGTTCCTGTTCTTCTTCAAAGCCCTCATCAGTCTTACACAAAGTACATCTGATTATAGTTGTGTCAAAGGGAAGGGAGAGCTAAAAGGCAGCCTGCAGTTTTTCAATCATTGGAAGCAATTTCGGAAGGGAAGGAATTGCACAACTACATAGCTTTGGTTTCTTCCTCCTTCCCAAAGCCAGTTGTTTAATAGATAGTGTATATGTTTACCGCACTTAATTTCTTGATTAGCTGTTTCTAATCTTTATTTCTTTTCACAACTTTATATACCACTTGATTGTAATAAAACCTCTAAGCAGTTTATTTTTTAAAAATCACATTAAAACAAAATTATCAATAAAAGAAAGTTAAAAGCAGGTATTTTAAGCAAGCAAAAAGGTATTAGAACACATTTCAGCATTCTACATGTCTGGATAGGCTTGCCTAAACAAAAGTGCTTTAAGCAAGTGAGAAAAAGAATACAGCAAAGGTGTCTGCCCAGTGTCAATAGGCAGGGAGTTCCACAGTGTAGGTTCTGCCACACTAAATGGTAGTGTTTTCCCAGTTGTGTGTGAAAATGTGAACAGTATCTTGATTCTTTTCTCCAATTATCTGTTTGGAGAAGTGGATTTAATTTTAGCTCCCTTGGAGGGCAGAATTAATTTGTAATAATTCAACAAAAATGCTGTGGCAAAACAAACTATTTTATAGGCTTGGGCAAACCAAAGCATGCAAATATAAATATTTCCCGCTTAACCAAATTTAAAAAATGAAATGAAATCACTGAAATGAGTGTCTGATTTAAAGGGAGGTAGATTCTCATTGTCAAATTCTGATTTTACCTCCTTGGGTGCAAGAGTATGCATTTGTTTTGTAAAATCGAGAAATGTGTTTGTCTCGACTCACAATAGAGAGGGAAATCTCAGAAGCCCTAACCCCAAAATATGATTTCAGCACTAGAGTCCCAGCATAAGTGATCATACAGAAGGTGTCCCTAAGCATGTACGGTACAGAATTCAGAATATAAATGTGCCACAAACCAAAATCAGGATGTCAGTGATGTTACACAAGTTCTGAGTAAGCAAGGATAGGAATAGGCTGCTCAGTTAATTCCAATGGGTAAATGCAGGAAAAAAGTGTGAGCGGGTTAAGCATGTATACAGCCATAGGATACGCTGTAGCTAAGGTTGATATCTGGTCCCACCTCAGTTCCTTGGGTTTGGTGGGGCAAATATTTGGCTTTATGGGACAAGGAGTCAAGCTACATAGCAATGTGGGTTGTGTTTGCCCATTTTGGTCATCTGAAATGAAATATTCTCTTAAAACTAGATGTGAGGAACCTTTGGCCCTCAAGATGTTGCTGAATTACAACTCCCGTCAACCCTAAAGAGCCATGGTCAATGGCCTGGGGTGATGGGAGAGGTGACTTGGAGGGGGCACTGTTTGCTGTTTTGCCTCAGGCAGTAACATATCTTGGGTCAACCCAATACATATTGCTAAGCAAACAAGCTTTTGTCTCACTCTAGGAAGCGCCTCCTCCTCTCTTCTGCCATCAGGACACTCATATACTGTACACACAAAAGATATATTAATATTTTAGATGGCAGTACTTTTCATGGAAATACAATAGAGGAAGGTCTGTTTTTGACAGGGTGACTGCCCAGCTTCTTTCAGCCCTCCTCAGAAGGCCACATTTGATGCTTCTTCTTCTTCTTCTTCTTCTTCTTCTTCTTCTTCTTCTTCTTCTTCTTCAGCAATCACTCATAGCCGAGTAAAATTGTCTTCCATGAACACGGTGTTAACAGTGAGTCCATAAGTGACTGTGGAGGCCAATTCTGAATCCACCCACCCTTCCACAGTGGGGACATGGGGAGTTGATCACAGTGAGGGTTTGCCAAACGTGCCTTCCTCTTAGCTCGTTTCTCCCTGAGGTGAAGCAATGGAGAAATTCCACTGGGGTGGGGAGCTTTTGGCCCTCCAGCTGTTGGTGGATTCCCAATACCCATCAGCCTCAGCCAGCATGGCCAATGGTCAGCAGGGATGTTAGGAGCTGGAATCTGCCACACCTGGAAGGCTCTCCATCCCTGCCTGAAAAGAAGAGCCACCAACTTGTAGGGCATTTTAAGAGAATTAGACAATTCCACGGAGGCTAACGCTATCAAGTTGCTACTAACCATGATGGCTGTGCTCTGCTTGCATGGTTGGAGGCAGTATGCTTCAGAACACCAGTTGCTGGAAACTGCAAGCAGGGAGAGAGGTCTTTTGTTGAGTACTGGTACTGTTTGTGGGTTTTCCACAGGCATCTGGCTAACCACTGTGAGAAGCTTGACTAGTTGGGCCATTGACCTGATCCAGCAGGATCTTCTTATGACATTTGGGGTGATATTCAACTGTTAGTGTAAACCCATTTAAATTAATGGGTCTAATGGAAGGTGGTGGGCTCACTTCATTGGAGGTAAACAGGTAAGGTGAAGGACCCCCTAAATCCAGTCAAAGGCGACTAAGGGGTGTGCTGCTCATCACGCTTTCAGGTCAAGGGAGCCAGTGTTTGTCCACAGACAGCTTTCCGGGTCATGTGGCCAGCAGGACTAAACTGCTTCTGGCGCAATGGAACACCATGGCATGGAAACGTCATTTCCCTTCCTGCTGCAGCAATACCTATTTATCTACTTGCAATGGCATGCTTTTGAGCTGCTAGGTTGGCAGAAGCTGGCTCAGTGGTTTAGACCACAGCGTCACCCGCATCCCTTCAGTTTTTTAAACAGATGGCCATCTGACAGAGAGAGATCTTTTAGCAGTTATGCCTGCAGTGCTGAGGATTGAACTTGATGAACCACTGGTGTTCCTTCTAACACTACGGATCTATGATTCTGTGATAACTTAGTCACATTCATTAATCTCAATTGTTCTGCACTGGGTAAAACGTAGTTGAGTACTACACTATATATGTGCTCTGTGATGCCTTGTTCACACATGTGCAATTCTCACTCTATCAAGCAAATTCATAGGCAACTGGGACCTAAGCAGAACAAATTATCAAATCGTAGAACAGAATTATCAAATCGTCCTCATTCTGATGAACATTCAGTATTCAAACCGGCTGTGGTTTTAATGCCATGGGGCCATCACTTTTGTCTTCTACCTTGTTTATCCTTCCTGAGTAATTCATTCATGTACAATTACATGAGCATGGAAGACACAGTGTCATCTGCCTAAGCAAGGTGGGGGGTTTTGTGGGGGGGGGTAGAGATTAGATTCTACAATGGCATTGATCGTAAAAGGATTTGAGTGCCCTGATGGAGTAAATGAAGTGCTGTGTGTATGTGTCAATGTTGCTGCTGTGTATCCAAACTTCCAATTATCCCAATCTTTTTGACAGGCCATGCAAATAAAAGAGGTGAGGTGAGGTGCTGGTGGTGGAGGGAATATGTACCCTGTTTATATATGAAGCATTAAATTGTCTAAACTACCCAAAGCTTGGTAGCTAAAGACCAATTCATAGAGAGCCATAAAATAATTGCCAATAGCTGTAGTTAGTGACAACATCTGTTTAGATTAGCAGAATGGCATCTGGGAATATGAGAGAACAAAATGCTTTTAGCTACTGATAGCTCAGCTTATGAACACCACTAGAAAGTATTTTCCAGGATTGTCCAAAAAAGCATTACAAAGAGAATGTTCACACCAGCTGTTTTTCACATGGTAAGCTCCAGAACCTAGAGTAAACAGCTGGTGCAATTTACACCTCATCCTGAAATTGACCCATTAATTGTCCCTGCCATGTGTCTGTTTTCTGGTTTTCTCTGCAAAAAAAAAAAAAGCATGCTAACTTCCCTAGAAACATCACATGGAATTACGGTAGGGTTGCCACCTGCCCTGTATAACACAGGATTGTCCCATATTTCAATGTAAAATGCTACATCCTGTATTGCTACAGTTTTGTCCTGTATTTCAGGTCTTCTCTCTCTCTGCCAAGTTAGGGATTCTCTCCAAATGCATGTGTTTGAAAGGGTGTGTGAAAGGCCAAGTATTTAAGCCCTGGATAGTCAAGCACAGACAGATTTACAGATTCTGCAATAGATTGTAATGGATTGCTTTGAAGTCACTTCAACACCAGATTGGGGGTGGGGTGGGGTTTGCCCTCAACCACCTCACCCTGTATTTTGCCAGAACAAAGGTGGCAACCCTACATGCAATGTCTGGACACAGAAGGGAGCACTCAAAGAAGGGCTTGTTCATGAATGGGTATAACAAAATGCCAGCAGTAATCCAGTGAACCAAAATACAATGTCTTGGAACATACAACTGCTATTATGTAAATCCATTATTAAGGTGCAAATAACAGGCACTAATGCCTCCAACTGTCATGAGCACATATACACACTATTTTTTGTTCCAGTGCATAGGTACAGCAATAACCGATGATGATGATGATGATACTATTATCTGATTTGAGAATAGGCTCCTTGTTCTCATCTTCTTCTTTTACTATTCTGAGGCACATTTTCAGGCTCAGGCTCAGGCTCAAAACCAAAAGTTATTCTACCATCCATGTGTACATACACCAAATACAGGGGGAAAGGTTTGTCATGGGGGTTGGAGTTGGGCTCCTGAAATGCTGAGAAACCCAACCAGGGGAGGCATGTCAAAAGAGGGCAGACCAGCATCTCCAGAGATTCTCTGCAAACTAGGGCCAGCTGCAAAATGCATACACTTAAAATGACAGGAAAGGGTGCTTCTTCTGAGCAGCTGCTAAGGCCATGGATTTGAGTATCAGAAGTGAGCCAAGCTTGTAGTTCATGCACAGAAAAATCCATTCCTGCTTACCCCAAACATTCTCAATTTCAGCAGTCTAATTTGGAAGGCCAGGATCATTTTGCTGTTGCTAATAGATAAGCAATTGGAAATCAGGATTCCCTGTGGACCTACAGTGGTACCTCAGTTTACAAACACAATTGGTTCCGGAAGTCTGTACTTAACCCGAAGCGTACTTAACCTGAAGCGAACTTTCCCATTGAAAGTAATGGAAAGTGGATTAATCCGTTCCAGACGGGTCCATGGAGTACTTAAACTGAAAATACTCAAACCGAGGAGTAATTAAACTGAGGTATGACTGTACTGTAAATTAGCCAGAGATCTGCCTGTAGATCCACTCCAGCCCTAACATATTCCACCACTATTTGCTGGAAAAGTATTGATACCACTGCAAGCAGTAGAGGCATCTGCAACTGAGTATCAAGAGAAGTGTTCAGTGTATCCTGCTATGCCAGAAACCTTAAGTATGTTGTTGTTACACGTTGGCCTCTGCCAAATACACCATTTAGTTAGGAGTCATCTGGATGCATTAACCATTGCATCATAATATGGCTGACCACAAAAACAACATTTGAATTTTATTGTTAAACATTTTCCTTTTCCATTTCCCCCCCTCCACAATGCTTCAGCAGCCTTTGCGCTTGGTGCCAGATTTCTAAAGGAAAGAGGCATTGACAAATTAGAGAGGTGTAAATAAAATAAATACATTAGGGCACATCAGTGAATAAACACCCAAAGACTGTGACTAGACTTAAAAGGCTGGACTCCATTAGTGCTACTGACTTTTATTCCCTTCAGGTCCCAGAAAATACAAGAATATTCGGAGGTTATACTTTTATAAGACATTAGAAGCATATTCTGCCCCCCTGAAAGAATTCTGGGCATTGTAGTTTACCCTTCATAGGATTACATTTCCCAGCAACTCTTAACAAACTACTGGTTGGGTGGGTGTTTGGGTGCTTGGGTGCTTGGGTGCTTGCTTGCTTGGCATCCATTTGTCTTGGGAACCAATGGAAGAGTGAGCCTTCCAAAGTGAAGCCAAGCCTTTGGACTTACAACACCTGCTGTAGCTGTAGAGACCAATGTGGAAGAGGCATATTTGCTACAGCTGGGGCAGATGAAGGTGTCTGGTTGTGGACCATGGCGCTTCTTCTTTCTGTGTTCCTCCTAGCTGTCAGGAGTTCCTTCTAGCATTCTTCCTTTGCTCACTGCTGTAGCTGCACAACCTGCTTCCAGGTGCTGTGGGATTCTCACACAGCAGGGTTCATGTTGCCAGGCTTTCTGTCATGTTTGCAGACATCTTCGTCACAGAGAGTTGGTTTGCCAATGGGCCTGGTAGCTGAAACCTGCTTCCCATAGAGCACATCCTTGGGCATCCTGCCATCTTCCATTCTGTGGACATGACCAGACCAAGTCACAGTAGACATCCCTAAGGCAAGAATGTGAACACACTGGGAATGTGGGCTTGGGAGAGCACATCTTTGCTTGAGACTCTGCCATGCCATCCTGACACAGTGCATGCGGAAGGCATTGAGCAATGCTCCTGACTGGCGTAAGTTGCCCACATCTCACTACCAGAGAACAGTGTGCTCAACACATCTTATTCTTGGTGGGTGGAGATGTGCTTTGAATATACAGTGTGTGTGCAGCATCTTCTGTGAGCAGGCAGAGATATCCTGCAGAATAGTAAACATTTCTTTGGAAGTCAAAACTGCAAATAGCAAAACTGGACATAAATCTGGTGGTTTTTATTACTGTAAACTGCCCCGTGATCCTTGGCTGAAGGACAGTATATAAATGTAATTTTAAAAATGATAATATTAATAATCTCAATTAAAAACAAAGCTCCTGTTTTGTTTCCAAAAATGAAGATGGAATTGGTCTAGCTTCCAAAAAAAGGCATAGCATAGAATCCTTTGCAACATTAGTGACTTTGCTGTTTATTTATAAAGGGCTGCCAATGTACATCATGTTTAGAACTTCGGAAGCAAAAGGACGGTTTCCTGCTGCACTCCACCCCACAACTTAGAATCAGATTCCAACAGTGACAAAGACCAGAGTGCGAGAAGTAAGGGTGGTCTGGATGAATGGGACCTAATGCTAGGGACTCTATTTTTTTCCCCTTGAAAATAAATTTTATTCAGTTTTCCAATTAACAAATAACAAAAATTAAAAAAAAACAATCTTTATACAAAGCATCTTGTGTTTTCCTCTTATATCTTGCTCTGCCGAGCTATGACTCCCCCCCCTCCCTTCATGCGGGTTTCTTGTTAACTCCATTTTTTGCAGTTCCTTTTTGTCTTTTTTGGTCAATTCGTAGGATTTATTTCAATCCTGCAAGTGTTTTTAAAGCTCTACAGTTTTTCTCCATATAGTCCACATATTTACTCCAGTCCTTTTGAAACCTCGTCTCTCCTTGGTCTCGGATCTTGCAAGTCAGTCTAGCTAGTTCAGCATAATCCATCATTTTCTTCTGCCACTCTTCAATTTTTGGTAATTCCTGAAGTTTCCATTTTTGGGCTAACAATGTCCTAGCCGCGGTTGTCGCATACATAAACAATACTTGATCTTCTTTTCTAATCTCTCCTCCTATTATACCTAACAAAAATGCTTCCGGTTTTTTTGGAAAAGTATATTTAAACATCTTTTTCAACTCATTATATAACATCTCCCAAAATCTTTTTACCTTGTCGCATGTCCACCACATATGATAAAACTCACCATCTCTCTCTTTACATTTCCAGCATGCTTTATCACTCATTCTATACATTTTAGCTAATTTTACTGGTGTTAAATACCATCTATACATCATCTTATATATATTTTCCTTCAGGGTAGTACATGCTAAAAATCTTAAAGTTTGATTCCATAATTTCAACCACGCTTCATATTCAATATTATGCCCAAAGTCCTTTGCCCACTAATGCTAGGGACTCTAAGGGCTCTTCCAGATGACCTGTTTATTGAGCATTCACTCTGATTTGCTTGCAGGGGGGTTAGGCAATGTTGCATCAAAGCAAGCATTAGCCCACCATTTCCAGTGTGTTTCTCTGTCACTTTTCTTATTGCAAAATGCCCAGTCTTCGGGGAAAGAGAGTTTGTTGGACCTCCCACTCAACCCTAATGTCACAACCTGTATTTGCCAGTACAGTATGCAATTGACTCCCACCCGAAAATTGTGGGGGTCTGGGAGCACACTAATCATTCAATGGGCATTGTTTCGATCCCCTGGCCTTTTCTAAAGTTGCTGCATTCCTTTGCCTTCTCTTATTTTATGCCATGAAACAAGAGAATGGTGGGTGAAGAAATGGTTGGAATGTATGCACACTAGAATGATTCTCTGCCCTTTTTGCTATTTACTTTCTGACCACTGCAAAATTCCAGCTTTCCCTTCATGCACAGCATCCTCAGCGACATCTCCCAGGACGTTTCAGCTCAAAAGATGTTTTTGCAAGTAAAAGGGAAATCTGAGAAAAGGGAACTACTCTTTAAAGAGGAATACTGGGCCACATTTTGCTTTCCTGTTTGTGAGCAACAAAAAATATTCTCACCCATATGAATTCCACCCTTTTCAGAGAGAAAAGAGCAAGATCCCTGCTCTCAGGCTTGCAGTCTAAAAGAAAGACAGTACAGAGAGGGAAGAAAACAAGCAGATTCAGTACCAAAACTTTCCATTTACAGAACACCAGGTAGAATGTCATGGATGAGATGGTTCCAGGAGAGGAGGAAATCTTTGGGAAGGGCTGAAGCCCAGTGACAGGTCATAGAATCATAGAGTTGGAAGAGACCACAAGGGCCATCCAGTCCAACCCCCTGCCAAGCAGGAAACACCATCAAAGCATTCCTGACAGATGGCTGTCAAGCCTCCGCTTAAAGACCTCCAAAGAAGGAGACTCCACCACACTCCTTGGCAGCAAATTCCACTGTCAAACAGCTCTTACTGTCAGGAAGTTCTTCCTAATGTTTAGGTGGAATCTTCTTTCTTGTAGCTTGAATCTATTGCTCCGTGTCCGCTTCTCTGGAGCAGCAGAAAACAACCTTTCACCCTCTTCCATATGACATCCTTTTATATATTTGAACATAGCTATCATATCACCCCTTAACCTTCTCTTCTCCAGGCTCAACATACCCAGCTCCCTAAGCCATTCCTCATAAGGCATTGTTTCTAGGCCTTTGACCATTTTGGTTGCCCTCCTCTGGACACATTCCAGCTTGTCAGTATCCTTCTTGAACTGTGGTGCCCAGAACTGGACACAGTATTCCAGGTGAGGTCATGTGCCTTGAATGGAAAAGGTTCCAGGTTGAATCCCAGGTGTCTCTAGGTAGGGCTGGAAAAGTATCCCGCCTGAAACACTGGTCAGTGTTGACTAGAGTGAGCTAGTCAGTGTTCTGGCATCATGTGAGGCAGCTTCCTGTGGCCAGTGTCAACTGGTTCTCAGTCAAAGCAATTGTGGGGGCTGTGCTACTTCAGCTGACCTTCTGGTGCAGCGAGGTGGGATGGCTGATGATGGAAGCAATTCTAGGAAAGGAAGAACCACCAAATGGCAGCTAGTCCCAATTCTCTCTCTGTCAAGGGAACGTTAACCCTTTTGCACTGCTCCTGGGATTTCTCAACACTTCTGGAGAAGCGTGGAACAGTATGTAAGGGAATGAGGGAGAACGTCTGATGAGTGTGTGGAAATGGAATGTAAGTTTATCTGAGACTTCTGGAAAGTGAGTGGAACAACCCTAGCAGTGTTGACCTACCCCTGGCTCTTTCATGATGCCTCCATTCGTCAAGTTCCTGTCCTTTGTCTGTCTGTTAATCAGAACCAGTTGACAGAGTGAGACGCATTGTTTCTCAGAAATGCATATTCATAAAAGCACCCTGGGTTGAGCAACCTAAAACATTGCAACATCAGAGACAGAAAAACTGTTTCCTTCCATTAAGGGAGAGATAAGTCACTGTGATACAAGAGGCACTGTGCATTTTGATCCTGCTATGCCCCTAAATAAGTGCAAATCAATCCTGGGTTGCGATGAAGCCAGTTGAAGTTATATTCTGCCACTGCCAAGGCCGTTAGAGGGAGGGAGGGAGGGAGGGAGGGAGGGAGGGAGGGAAGAAAACAGCCAGGCACCTCCCATCTTGCTTGAACCCAGCTCCAGCAGAGAAGTCGCATGTTGTTTTGTATTCATCATTGCTCTGAGCCAGTGACTGGCTGAAAATCAGGATAAACATATGCAGGGGCCATATTAACAACTAATTGAGGGTTTTTTTAAAAAAAAAATCCTGCTATTTCTTTTTTTATGCCTTCCACAAAAATTGGGAGAAACATTGATTTGCCTACTCATATGTTATTTGGTACATTTTTTTGCAAAATGGAAGCTTAAAAAAAGCTTGTTTTCCTCAAACTAGAATAATCTGATGATTTATGCATTTTGTAATTTGCTGTGGTGCTCAAAATACTTTTACAGCAGTAATAAAAGCAGTTGAACCTTAAAATCTTGTGTCATGTCTCACCAGCTGCTATCAGCTGTTTAGTTCTATCAGTGAACCAAGGTTCTTTACAGCTGTTTTGTAACTCTTTTCTCTTTCTGACTCCCCTACCCCCATCTCTTGGGGAAGTGCTGTAGCTTATGGGTAGAGTACTACCTTATCTGCATGCATATGATCCCAGATTCAATCTCCAGGTAGCAATGGGAAAGGCAGGCATCAGAAAGCTGCTGCCAATCAGTGTAAACAATACTGAGCTAGATGGAGCAAGGATCTCACTCTGCATAACACACCTACTTACTTTCCTATATTCTTTGCATGCATGTTTGTGCCTCTCTCATTCCTGCCACCTGAACTTCAAGCTGCACTCTCAGAAGCTTGCATAATTTCGCAAAGTGTAGTTCAAAAGCACGTCAAAGTGCAAGTAGATAAATAGGTACCACTCCGGCGGGAAGGTGCCCTGCTCTGGGTTTGCCGGAAGCGGCTTAGTCATGCTGGCCACATGACCTGGAAAAACTGTCTGTGGACAAACGTCAGCTCCCTCGGCCAGTAAAGTGAGATGAGCACCGCAACCCCAGGGTCGTTCACAACTGGACTTAACTGTCAGGGGTCCTTTACCTTTACTTTTATATTTAACTTGGCTGCATGTCATGCTAATAATATGTGACCCTAGTGTATGAGATAGGAACTAGGAATGGAATCGGAGGCAGATTTAAGCGAGCGTGACCGGTTCGGTTGCACTGGCCATGGAGCTTGTGTGTGTGTGCTGCAACTATGGTGTAGAATGAAAGGCAATAAGTGGTGGGGCACAAAATTTTGGCATTGCACAGGGTGCCATTGAAATCTGAGACCCCAAGTTCTCAATTCAATGTTGTGCTTTAACACACGTTTCACCTGTGCAAGTGTATCTGTTTTTCCTCTGTAGAACTGGGTGGCTCCTACTCATCTGCAGGGGAAAATTTTCCCCCACTTCTTTGATCTTCCTCAGCACTGGACCACAAATGTCCTGCTTATGTGGCTTTTAGTGGGTGAAAAAGGGTCCTCCGGATGCTGCTGTGTACTCCAACTCCCATCATCTTTGACCACTGGCCATGCTAACTGGAGCTGATGGGAGTTGGGGGCAAAAATATCTGGAGGGCCACAGCCCGCCCGCCTGCCCCAATTTTAAAAGCTGCACTGGAAATGATTGTTTGGACTGTTTTCCCCTTTGACAGTTCAAAATACTCATTAGGTCACCTTTTTTTAATTGCTCATCTCCGTCATATAACCTTTCATCCAACACGCTTAGTATCATCACAAGCCAAATTCCAGTCCCCAACCCCATTCCCCAAATATTTATTATTTTGGAATACTTGCTGCAGAAGTCAGGTTCGTACGGAGTGGTAAGTGGCAACAATGTCAGCGCATCTGATCTGCCGTAGCAACACAAGATACTTTCAGTTTCACAAGTACATTTCTTAACACAATAGAAGAGTGCTAGCTTAAACAAAAACGTTTGCACCAGAAGAAGCTGCAAAATTATTCAAAGTTGTTGGTAAAAATGAATACACGAAACATGATTGATAGTAAAGGCTTATTTTTATTGGCTTTCAGTATGATGTAAGGAGATGCATGGGCCCTTGAAGGACTGATCCTGTAAGCACATGCAGACTTGCTGCTTTAAAAAAGGAAATTTCACAACTTATAGTGATGAAAGTGAAGCAAGCAATATTTAGTTCAGATGTGTTTACATATTTAGCTCTCGTTGGCTCTACAATTTTTTCTAAGAAGAACGGAAAGGCTGGCACACTTGTTGTTTTGTGACTTTGGTGGGGTGGGGATGACTGTTTTGTTCCCCAGCTTGCTATAAATAAGTTATCTCACATAAACTTGTTTTCACCGCTGCACAACAGACACCTTACAAATAAATTAACTGGTTTCTAATTTTCCTATATTAGCAAATAAACATAACTGAGATTTTCTTATTACCACGGAAAGACAAGGCCAACTCTACTACCATTTCTCACTGCACCAGGCTGTCATTCATGGAGCAAATTGTAGTTCAGGCTGCTAAGGGATGAAAAGTGTTGGTGCACTAAACACCTTTGGCATCAGTGGGGCCAGATGCAGTTTCATTTCATTTGAATGTATTTTCGTTTTCTAGATAATTTGATATAGAACTTGTTTGGGGACCAAATGTGGCAGAGGCATATCCAGATGGTAGACTCCAAGGCTTGTGTGAAACAGACTCATTAGGATAAGAAAACCAATCAGCTTCATATGGTGATTTATTTTATTCCAATGAATAATTTTCAGAGCATTTTTCACAGCACCCAGCTCTTTACAGTTTATTCTTGCCTTGCGAAATCTGTTTGAAATTAGGAGCATTGGGTTTACATTGCCATGCAAGCTTCACATGGAGAAGCGTAGATTGGGTTATCGTTTTCTTGTCTTCAATTTTAGTTCCTCTCCTTTCTTACTTCCCTTCAAAACCTTCTATGGGCAGCTGGTGGTTATCCCACACTTTGCGGTGCATTTTTCTATCACTTTCCTGACTGCTAAAAATCTAACCTTTAGGCAGGGGGAGTGGGTTTGTTGAACAAGAGCACCTAATTCACTTTCAGGGTTCCAGTCAACAAAGTCACTGAACTTGCAGAACTTTTTCCCCATGGCAAGGAACTTCCTGTGCCCACCGTGTGTGCACACACAGAGAGATTGGCTCTGGGGATTCCCCCAGCCCTCAACTCTCATTGAGCAACCTGAATTTTCTGGTGCGCTTGAAAAATAGTGAGTCTAGAAATGGCTTATATGAGTCTTTCACATATTTGGTGCACAGTGATGGTGTGGTAAATTCTGGAGTTAATCACGCCAGC
Organism: Zootoca vivipara; assembly: GCF_963506605.1. Lineage (NCBI taxonomy): Eukaryota > Metazoa > Chordata > Lepidosauria > Squamata > Lacertidae > Zootoca > Zootoca vivipara. The sequence continues at coordinate 101,702,876 of NC_083276.1, forward strand.
ACTTTAGACAGGTTTGGAAGGATACCTTAAAATTATGCAATGTATAGAAATAAAGTTTTTCTACCAACAAAACAAAATCTTGATAACACCTGCCTCCTTGCAGAGGGAAATTTCCATTAATTTGTTTTCCTTTTGAAATCCTTTATAACCTGCTCTTCATAGAATCATGGAATTGTAGAGTTGGAAGGGACCTGGGCATCATCTAGTCCAACCCCCTGCAATGCAGGAATCTCAACTAGATCATGCATGACAGATGGCTAACCTCTGCTTAAAAACCTCCAAGGAAGGGGAGTCCACCACATCTAGTGGGAGTCTGTTCCACTGTCGACCAGCTCTTACTGTCAGAATGTTCTTCCTAATGTTTAGTCAGAATCTCCCTTCTTCGTAACTTGACCCATTGGTTTGGGTCCTAGCATCCAGAGCAGGAGAAAACAAGCTTAGGTACTCCATCCTCTGTGTGACAGCCCTTTATAAATGTGAAGATGGCTATCTTACAGCCTTCTGTCACTTGTTGGCATCCATCATTTTCAGGGGATGATGGAGAAGTGTGCCTTTGTGAGTGAGGTCAAACTCTTGGAAGGTTGCAATGCCTGCTATGGCTGTAGAGATCAATGCAAGATTAAAACACTATGGAACAATATTATTTTAAAATACAGTTTGAATCTAAAAACAGACTATATACTGACAACAATACATCAATCATCACTGTGGTCAAATGTTTGGGTAGAAAAGCATGCTTTTACCTGTTGTGGGAATTCCCATCAGTGTTGATATGGGAAGGCATTCAAGAGTCAGGGTGCTACTCCTAGGAAGCCTCTCTTTACAAAACTTTCAATTACAGTCAGTGTGAAGTAATATTTAAAGACACAGGAGCTGTATTTTAAAATCTGTCTGGAATACCCTTAATTCTTCCACCACCACGTCTCTATGCTACCAATTTAAGATCAGCCCGGATGTGATTTTAAAAAGAATGTTTTCATTGAAGTTTCACAATGAGAGCAAGTGCAATGTAGTATAATAATTCTGGTTTGAATAAAATTCAAAGGCAATTGTTTTGTTTTCAAATTTTCAAACTTAGTCCTTGTGGCAAGAGTTGAAGGGAGTGAAAAAAAGAATCAGCTATGCTACTTTAATGAATACAGTGATCTAAAGATGGAGCCTTGTAGGTTATATATTCCAACCCTGAACAAGATTTTTTTATAGTTGAGCTAAATTACAAATCCCTGAAGGTTTATAATGGAACTGCTGACAGACCCTAAAATATGGCGACACTAGAGGGGACCAGGGTAATAAAGTGCCATTTAAGTCTTCTTTGCTGAGGCTTTGATTTCTAAAAAAGGTCACATTTGAATAAAACTCTTCACTTCCTATCGGTAAACTTCATTAAAGTATTATCTTTGTCGGGACCTCTTTTTCTTTCTTGCTTTCTTTCTTGCTTTTACCTTTGTCTGCATTTTTTCTCCTGAAGAATCTTGTCAGCCTCTGAAATCAAGTCTCTTGCTTTGTTTTTGTTTAGCACGCACCCATATATAGTCATCCTTTGATAAAAGGCTTCTAAAGGTAAAAACCATAATGAGCAACTTCGCACCCCATAAATCTGAGCACCCTGCTGACTGAGCAGTAGGCAACTGCAAACAGCAGCCAGGGGAAACTCTCTTGGCTTGTGCCCAAGCCTCTTTTCTCTACAGATATCCCCACAGGGGTGCTTAGAGAAGCTTAAATATTGTGCAGGACTTTTTACACAAGAGGAAAGAATTTTAAAGGTTCAAAAGGGGAGGGTGTGTGGGGAGAGGGCAAGAGAATTCTTGCTGAAGAAGAAACAGGGATGCAAGTTTAGATATGCATAAATAAATGGTTAACACAGGGCTTCTCAAACTCGATCACAGTACCCTCCCCAAGGCAAAACAACAACAACAACAACAACCCTGTAACTACGTATAAGGAAGGTGAAGGAAGGCACAGACTTCATCCATTTACTGTTCCCCTTTGTGCTTAGCTGGCTGGGGAACAAATTAAGGTGGGATAGAGAACATAGAAATTCATGAGGCCATAGAACGCTTTAGTGTCCCTGTAGGAGGAACTTTTAGGTAATCAAAATGGATTCCAGAATTTAGATTATATTACCCTTTTGGCAGCAAAGCAACAGCAGCGCTACAAGAGATGGCCCCCACTGCCCAATATAAGCGCTGATGTGATGGCACTCTGCCCCCATGCAAGCCCTGTTAGTGTGAGGGACCAGGGAACAGAGTAGACTTGTCCTTGTAGAAGAGATGTGCTTCCCTCGCCATTTCAGAACTGCTGTTTTTAGTAAATATAGATCTGACGGGCAGTAAGCAGTGTTCGAAACTCCCATTGTTCTAGGCACATTTTGCAACAGGGAATTTCAAGCAGTTTCTGAGCTCTGGGTGCAGTACTGTGCCTAAGATTTCAGATTAAAACTGCAGAGTGGAAGGAAAAGGGGATATTTTTCTGCCACCCACTCCTGTATTTAAAAGGCACAAATACAGGATGGAAGACACCTGGCTTGAGAGCAGTACACGTGAAAAGGATCTAGGAGTCTTGGTAGACCACAAACTTGACATGAGTCAACAGTGTGATGCAGCAGCTAAAAAAGCCAATGCAATTCTGGGCTGCATCAATAGGAGTATAGCATCTAGATCAAGGGAAGTAATAGTACCACTGTATTCTGCTCTGGTCAGACCTCACCTGGAGTACTGTGTCCAGTTCTGGGCACCACAGTTCAAGATGGATACTGACTAGCTGGAATGTGTCCAGAAGAGGGCAACCCAAATGGTCAAAGGCCTGGAAACGATGCCTTATGAGGAATGGCTTGTCACATAACCTCACCTAAAGCAAATTATCTACAGGTGAAGAAACTGAGGGAAAGAAATGCATTCTGATATAGTTAGTGAAATGGGCTGGAGGGTCACATTCCCTTCTAGGCAACTTTCTAGGGACCCCTTGCCAGGGTGGGCAGAGCCAGAGGAACTTCTGAGTTAACAGGCAGGGTAGTTCTAAAGTCACAAGTACTTTTGAGTAGAGACTGAATGTCCATTACAATGTTTCACGCAAAAGCCATCCCAAATCCCTACCCCTGCCCTTGTGGTCTTCTAGTGATTATTCGGTATTAGCCAACTGGCAAACGTGTGATAGGGTGTTCCCGGAACTATGCAAAAGGGTTTGGTGTTATGTGGATTATTCTTCAAGCAGCAGAAATGAATTTCCCCTAGATTTCCTCTTGCAAATGCTTCAGGAATGCACCACTAAAACACAGTTGTCTTAACAGTCGTTATCTTCTTTTCCTTTGTTATTGTGTTTTACCATTTCTAACCAGGGCAAATTCATGCAGATAATGTTGAAAAAACACCAAGGACCCAAAATGTCACTATTTTCCAGAAGTTCCTTGAATTCTTTTGTATGTTTCATTTGGGAGAGTTTCATGATAAACAAGCAGACATTGATAGCAGTGAGGAACCAGGCAAAGCTTTGCATGTCATAATTTCCTTATTTCTCTTGCAACTTGTTCCTCCTTCACCCCTTAATAAGAAAGTTAGTGTTAAAATAACAAATTTTTTAAAATAATTATTATTATTGCACTAATGATTACAACAGTTAGTTTTGGTTTCTAAAGTCAGGAGATATATTTGTAATTAGACAAGTCTGATGGATGCCACAATCTCATTTGAGGAAGTCTTACAGGGCATGGATTGCAACATTCTCCTGAGTCAGGTTTAGCCTTCCATCTCTATTAGGCAAGACTAGGGTAGATTTGATGCTCCCTATATAGTTTCATTTTAAATGAATATGTGTTGAGAGAGAGAGAGAGAGAGAGAGAGAGCTTAATTCTAAAATAGGCTTCTAAGCAGTTTACAAGTACAAAATCCAATTACACATGTATTAAAATGTAAATATACATACATAAAAGACACAATCCAAGCAATCAAATTTAAAACAGCTGAGTAATTAAAAAAAGTATATTCAAGACGCCAATGGAATCCCTGTATCTTCAAAAGCCAGACTATAGAGGGAATGTATTCCATAGCATCAGTGTCACCACGGGAAAAGTCCCATAAACCCATGTACATCCATTAACAGTGATTGCAACCTTCATCTCTCGCCATCCTATTATGGCTTGGGAAGAAAAAAGTTGAGAAAGAGGTGTTGTTCTGTTTGTATACTTCCCTGTGTGTAATATGAAGGTAGGGTGCTTAGAAAGATCCTATTTTAGTCTGGGCTAGTGGGATGGGCATTAGAAGAGAAATACCGTAAATTGTTCTTTTTCTAATGCCACTGTAGCATTACTATCCTAATCCACAAGACCTTCTACACAGCAGCAGACTACAAGCCCATGACTGTGTACATATTCAGTTCTGGAACAGCTAACTGGGTTGCAGGGCCTCAGTAGATAACAAGAAGGGGTTTTGAATTCAAAATGTTTGGGAAACACTGCTTTTAAGAGCCAGTTGGATTGATGGATATCTGTATTTTAATGTTTTGTTGGAAGCCGCCCAGAGTGGCTGGTGGAACCCAGCCAGATGGACGGGGTATAAATAATAAATTATTATTATTATTATTATTATTATTATTATTATTATTATTATTATTTAATTAGGAAATGGGGCAGAGGGTTTGAGGCAATGAACAATAACCTTACAGAGCAGTGGGACTGTTAGTCTGGTCCAGAAAAAGTCACCTTAGAAGACAAACATTTATTGTGCTTGTGACGCAAACGTTTGTGAACTTGTGTGTACTTAAACATCACAACAGACTTCATTAGTTCTCACAGTCCAGTGTTCCTCTCCGCAACAGGGCAGACTTGTGGAGAGAGGCAGCTGCCACCATGACAGGAAGGGGTGGGCAATCCTCCTTGGAGGATTGTGAGGCCCTCTATGGGGCCTCACAATCTAACACTACCCTCCAGGATCTCAGAGAGATGTGTGTTAGAGGACCATTTCACAGGCCAGGCTACCTGCCATCGTGGACTTTTTCTCTCCCTTGTGGCTGGATCATAATTGATTGCATTATTTTTATATAGTGAAGATGACACTTGTGGGGTCTACTCCACAAGAACTTATGGCATCATGATGCTGTTATTCTTTTACGGTTTCACAGTACTCTTGGTTGATAATGCTAAGCAAAGGCAGATGTGACTGAATGTCTGAATAGTCCCCGTGTCAGAAATTATCTGCATGTGAAAAGCTGGCCTGTCAATGGAGAAGGATTCCAGTTTAACCTTCCATCTGATACGCTAGTCTTCTATGGACAGGGAGCTTTTTTCAGCCTCCTCCTGTGTTAATGCAGCCCTGCTAGGCTGATGAAACCACTGGATTTAGCAAACAGCAGCCATGATGGACTATAATGGATGCCAGCAATGAAAAAGCCCAGCTCTGTGCAAGCTAGCAGGACTTTTGCTGAAGTAAAATGACATGCAGAGCAAGACCTTGGCACCTGAGTTGATGATAAGGATGAAAAAAAACATACCTGATAAGAGGGCAAGAAGGCCCCCATCAAGCAGCATAGCAGGTGGTGAAACCATAACATACTTTGGTTGTTTCAAAAACACACTGATATGGATCATGTCTACATGATCTGTGTGGCAGTAAAAGGTGATGACAGTTTTCAGGGGCTGAAAGTGGTACAGCCCAGGGCATCATGTACTATGCCATATTTCTGAATGTGCAGGTTTCACTCTGATACTGAGGCCAACTAAAGAGAAAAGGAGCATTATATGGAGGGCTGACAGGCAAAATTAGGGCTCCACGGTTTAATTACTATATTTGAGGATATTCAACACATCCTTGTGTACACTGCATTCCACAATTCTTCCGTGTCCCTCATGGTAATCCCCATGCATACTTCAGATTAAATAAAGAGAAATGACTGCACTTGTTCAACCCAGAGAGGAAATTGCAGCTTTGTTTTGAAGTACTGAAAATACCATAATTCTGAATGGCTGATGGCTATGAAAAACCAGAATGCATCATACTTTTTTTTTAAACTGACTATAGACTTAACTTCACCCAGGAAAATATCCTAAGCATAAAATGCTTTAAAAAAGGAAAGAATTTGCCATGTGTAGCATTTGCCACTTCCAGACAGGTCAGAATTGGAACAAAAGTCTATAGTAACTTTAAAAGAATTGGTGTGATAGACAGACAGAGTGGTGGAGTGGGATTTTTGCATGATCTCATATTTGGATTTAAATTTGCATGGATTTTCTATAATCACCTAGATAATGGTAACATACACTGACTGACAATGAATACTTAAATATTGATGAGCAATATTTTAAGAGAAGAAGCCTTCAGGAGAACAAGAAGAAGAATCACCTAATTTTTCCTTCTTCATACTGTCGCAGTGTTAATGGATTGTGTTTTAAGCACTGCTTGAAATGATTTCACTGCTCCAGAAGACCCAAAAAAAGATTTGGTGCAACAGACATACTGTAATTCCAAATTCTGCAAATAGACAGTTACACACACACACACACACACACACACACACACAACTGTTCAGTTTTGCTGTCTTCTGGCGTCAAAAGTCTGACTCTAAGACTCCTTTAAGTGCAGGCAGGGTCAATGGTCTAACTCGCTAGCGGTATTTAGCCACGATCTCAGACATTTTAATGTATCTATTGAATTTTCTTTTTATTAGCCTTAGCTAAAACATACAGTAATATCACTAGATCAAATTAAGCATCCTGTTTCCATACTTCTTAGGCGAAAAAAGGGGAGGGAAAAGTTGATCAAATTGGGGAGGGGGGTGTATTTCCTGTACGTTTTAGTTATCTAAAGGAGGTCAAACAAAATCACAACAAATTATACTTTATGCAGCCAAGATATTTCTACAGGAGAAATTCAGACCTATGCACAACCTATAGGCTACAATCCTATACAGGCTTACCTTGGAACTCAGTAGGGCTTCTGTGTAGGAATGTATAGATTGCGCTGTTAAGAACCGAGATTCCCTGAGGCCTACTTCTGATAGTATCTCTCCCTACAGTGGTACCTCGGTTTATGAACACAATTGGTTCCGGAAGTCTGTTCATAAACTGAAGCGTTCATAAACTGAAGCAAACTTTCTCATTGAAAGTAATGGAAAGTGGATGAATCCGTTCCAGATGGGTCCGCGGAGTACTCAACCTGAAGCATACTTAACCCAAAGCATGGGTGTAATTGGTTCCGGAAGTCTGTTCATGAACTGAAGTGTTCATAAACTGAAGCGAACTTTCCCATTGAAAGTAATGGAAAGTGAATTAATCCGTTCCAGATGGGTCCGCGGCGTTCGTAAACCGAAAATTCGTAAACTGAGGTGTTCGTAAACCGAGGTTCCACTGTATTTTGAAAACCCAGCTAGAACATGCCTTCAAATAATCATCTTTGTAATGTCAGAATGTTCAAATGCTGGTAGGAGAGGCCTGCAGAAGAGCTTAACTCAATCCCACTTCACATATTACAACTCTAACAATGCATACACACATACAGTTGTAGCATGCTGGCAGCTTCTAGGAGCCACAGATGAAATCTGAGTGCAGGGTGGGGACCAAAGGTGGACAGGTTACCCTAGAAGGAGCACAGCATGTCTCCCACCCTCCCTAACACCCCATATGCCTCAATATTGGTTTTTAAACTGTATAGTGCAAATAGGGCCTCTCCCTCTCTCATGTACATACACACACGTACACCAACTAGGTTTCTTACGTATCCACAGTCTATCTGTACAGTGCCAAACTTTCAGCTACATGTTTCAGTCCTCCAAAACATTCCCCCCCCCATTTTAATTCTTCAAGGATGTGTCACCAAAACACCTTCAAAATTTATGACTGAACGATGCTAGGCAAAGTGTACATCAATGCTTGGATTCCGTCCAATGTCCTATAGGAAAAATGTGTGGATTATTCAGAACTAATTCTGTCATATTATTGTTATTATTAACATCATCATCCCTTGGGCAAGAAATGTACCTTGTCTGAAAGGACAAAAAGAAGGCTTTAACAGGGCCAACATTTCAGAAATCAATCAGAAAAGAAAGGAAAAGGAATGAAGGCAATCCTAGAATTGGTATCTTCCCACACATTTTAAAAGCAAACTTTAAATGAGGTGCCTCTCTAAACTACCTGAAATAAATGGTTAGCGTAATATTGGTTGTTTAAATTCTATAAAGTGGAGCCATTGCGGAATGAAAAAACTCCTTTTAACACAAGGACTGTTCAGTCCCCAAACATATTCAAGGAATGAGTGGGGAATAGTAGGAATGAACTTGCTGGCAACACCACACTCTGATGTTGATATGTCCACTGAGACACACACACACACACACACACACACACACACACACACACAATGTACAATGTTAATTAGAAAGGCCTTGCCTCGGTACACAAACAGGGCTCTCCTTGCAGTTGGGAACAATGATTTGCTCTAGAGGCCTGTGCATATTTATACCTATATACCAGGCACATCCCACTCGCAAGAAACTGCGATCTACTCAAAGTATAAAAAGACTGGCTGTGATCTACCCATTGTCCTTGCCAGTAGTTGAGCCTTTTTGGGATGAGGCAAAGTTGTGGAGCTTTTTTAAGGATTTGCAAGGTTGGTTTTAGGAGAAGGGGTGCATTAAATCAATCGCTCAACAGTCAGCTCACCTCCTGCCTTACCAAACTCTGCTACCGACGCACGAAAATAAACCTATCAAAGCAGCACTGCCAGCAGCAAAGAAACATAGCACTGGGGGCGGGGTGTGTCACAATCACTTTAGAGCAACAGGGAGATCACTTACTAAACTACTGCGATCAACCTGGGACACCCCCACGATCGACTGGTATTTCGCAATCAACCTGTTGGACATGTATATCTTGGAAATGGCTTAGCTCTTCTTCAATCTGAGCAGACATACTTGATCAGCAAACAGTTTTTCAAGGCCCCCTGCTTGCTATTTACCGTATATTCCGGCGTATAAGACGACTGGGCGTATAAGACGACCCCCAACTTTTCCAGTTAAAATATAGAGTTTGGGATATACTCACTGTATAAGAAATACGACCCAGCGTATAAGACGACCCTTGACTTTTGAGAAGATTTTCCTGGGTTAAAAAGTAGTCTTATACGCAGGAATATACTGTATTTGCTTTTTTTTTTTTTTTTACATAACCTGGGCCGCAAATCGAACCCCACCTGAGAGAAAAACCCATGGAATTGAATAGGATTCACTTTTGAGTAGACATGGATGTTTGTTCGTGCCACTACCATCACACCTGAGACAGGGGTGGGCAACACAGTGACATTGTTGTTGGGTTCCATCTCCCTTTAGTCACAGCCAATGACAGGGGTGGCAGAAGCTGTAGCTCAGCAACATGTGGAGGGCATCATGTTGGCTTCACCCGCTTTAGAATGTGTCTGTGTCCATCCCGATGGCATATGTAGGAAACATCCCTTTATGCAATCCATTTTCCTAAGCTATTACAAAGTGGGGAAGTGCTACTGGACTCAAGACATGCTTGTGGGCTTCCCATAGGTATCTTCCCACAGGAAGGCATTTTGGCATGTCATTAATGAATAATAACAAATAATCCAGTTGACCACCATGAGAACAGAACAGAATGCTGGACTAGATAGTATCCAGCAAGGCAATTCTTAGGTTCTTACTAGATCATTTTACTGCAGTTTCTTACATCTCTGGAGGCAAGCGTGAGCTACTCCACCTACTTCCTCTGCAGCACCAGACTTCTCTTTTTTTGGCATTCTGTACCAGGAATTTTGGTATGGTATTTCATAACTATGACGTTCAGTTCTAGTGAGATTTCCTAACACTATACATATTATCGGGTAGTGATATCTTTACTCATGAACACTGGGAGAGTTTCAGAGCTCTGAACTTCCTAAAACTGTGTTGCATTTGTCTTACCTAAATACAATGTAAAGCAAATTATATTGCCTTGCCTACAATGTAGCAAGTATTTTCTATCACTTTCTGAGAGGTGTCGGGCTTGGAGTTTGTGACAGGTTGCCGTGGACATGGGGCAATGGGCAGCCAGACCTTAGGCAAGAAGTCTGGAGTCTGGGGGCAGTGGCTGGGGGCTTGAGGGTGGTCAGGTAAATAGGAGCTGAGGGTCAGAGTCAGGAGATGTATTCATGGACAAAGCTGGATGAGAGCCAATACTGGGTTCGATTGACAAGGGATCTTCTGTCCCAAGTTCTAATGTAGATTTAACTTTGTGCTTCCTGTTGCATTGTGGAACTATGGCTTCTTCTTCTTTTTTAATCAATACACTGTCATGTCACGCTAAATTACATTCACACCAGTGGGTATGGTGTGACACAACAGAGGATGCCTTTGGTCATGTCGTCACCCTCTATGCACACATGTGCTTCTGTTTCCCCGGATTCACCCATGAAAAAGGCAGGAAAGAACTCTATGCCAGAATACTGCCTCAATCCCCCCCCCCAGTGTGATATATGAAAACCACAGGAAAACTACAGCACGAAGCTCCCACAAATTTCTGGGTTACTGGATTGTAAACAGTTTTTTTTCTGGAAACAGTCGGTGCAGAAGTGAGTACTAAAGTTCTGCTAGATTCTGCTAGATTTCCAGAAGTGACTTTTACATTGTGTGAAAGATCACATAAAATCCAGAAATTGCCCGATAAGAAAACATTTTAAAACGGAATGAAGTGCTGATGAATGCAGCTAAGGCATGGGTAGGCAAACTAAGGCCCAGGGGCCAGATCCAGCCCAATTGCCTTCTAAATCCGGCCCACGGGCGTGTTTCCACATGAGTAGAATGCGTGCTTTTATTTAAAATGCATCTCTGGGTTATTTGTGGGGCATAAGAATTCGTTCATCCCCCCCCCAAAAAAATAGTCCGGCTCCCCACAAGGTCTGAGGGACAGTGGGCTGGTCCCCTGCTGAAAAAGTTTGCTGACCCCTGAGCTAAGGTGAAGTTGAGCAGGAATGGTATAAGGCAAGGCACACATGAGACTCTGTTGTTACCTGATGGAACAAGCTGTTCAGATGGACAAAGAAGCTCATAATAAATGGTTTTGTAGGACTTAGTGCCTCTCCACTGGGCTACAAGTTCAACTGGCCACATTCAGGCCAGTATTGCCGAAGGCACCCTTACACTGTGGAGCTTGTTCTGGCTGGCAGGTCAAAGGTCCAGGCCTCTTAATCTTTGCCACTGGAGGACCTTCTTCAAGACACATACACACTTGCATGTTACAGAAATAAAGCTGGAATCAAATGTGGATATTGCACCTAACGAGCCTACTGGCCCAAACAGAATTGGCTGTTAACACAATCCACCAGGAAGGGCTTAAAATTAGATGTAAGGGAGCTGTGCAGAAGTATAACAAGCTACATGAATAGTAAGATGCCATTGTGCAGCTTGATTCCTGTGCAATTCATTGAGAATAAGTCCCACTGAGTTTGGTGCTGCTTTCCCAAATACATGTGCATGAGATTGAAACCTTGGTGCTTTGAGCAAATGAAAGTGGGGCATAAGAATTGAATTAAATTGCATAGTTGCCATTCATTTAAATGGGAAAATTTCTGAGCGGATACTGTTCCCATGGTCATTAAGGACACATCTATGCTGTAATTTCAATAGGTTCCAGAAAGTCTCTTCATGACTCTCACATCCCCACACAAGGAGGTGGAAGCAATGCATCGATGTCTCCCCTATCCCTAACAAGATGAAACAAATACCAGCACCAGCCCTGCAGCCTGCATAACTAACTTACAATGACCACCTTCTGTGTTTTAAGTTCATAGTGTTAGCAATAAATCAGAAACCTCAAAAGCTGCTGTCTCGACTTTCACTGTTAGCAAGCTACAGCTCACACAAAGGAAAAATAAATAAATAAATGGTAATTTTGCCTGGTTCTTCCATTCCTTCTGGGGAACTCAGCTCTTGAGCTTGTTTATCCCAATTTGTTTGTGAAGAGATTAGATGACTTTGCCTAAAGCACATCATTCCACAATTTCCTGGGTGTTTCCCCCACCCTGTCACTTTCCTTATTCCAAATAATAGTCCAATCTGGCTGGGATAGGGAGTGGGTTTGTTGTACAAGAGATCCCAAACAGCTTCAACTGCACACAAGCAGAATTTGCTAGCATGTAACCGAATCCAACCTGAAAATAGCAACACTCCGAAAGGGCCCTTCATCTCTTTTCTTTCTTCACAACTTTGGTTGGAAGGCAAGGATAAGTCCACATCCCCCTTTCCACCCAGACATGTGACTTTGCCTGACATGCTTCCCTCTTTTGGCAAAGAAAGGCACTACTTGAAACGTTCCAGGAGAGTTTGCATCTTGAAATGTTGAGGAGGGAAACTTCTAACCGACCATTGCATGCCAATTGTGTTTAGGTGCCTGTTTGAATAAAACATTTCAAATATTTTTATTTGAAAAGAAAGCAAAACACAATTTCTTGGCAGCATGCAGGGTTCACCCCACCCCCCATCCCCATTCTCCAGCATAGCTATCAAGTTGTCCCTTTTCTCGCGAGGAAGCCTATTCAGCATAAGGGAATTTCCCTTTTAAAAAAGGGAGAACTTGACAGCTACGGTATGTTCTCCAGACAGATGAAGGCAAATGAAACCATCAGAAACCTGCAGCCCTTGTTAGGAGTTCTTACACTGACCTCAGCATTAAACTTGCCAGATGTCGCTAGGTTCTCTTTGACTGACAGACAGTCATAGTGAGAAAAATGGGACAAACACTGACATCTGGCAAGTCTATTCAGAAGATTCGATACAAATGCAGAAACCACATCCCATGTATGGAAAACTGGGTGTGGGTGTGTTACTTCAGTGACATTTCCATCTGAAAGTTTGTTTACCTTGAACCTCTTCTTATGGTTTTCTGCATTTTGCATTAAAACGGGCACTTTTTTCCATGTCCTCTCAGGTACGTGAGACGTCCACAGCCACCCCATTGTGTGTTTCATCTTTAATTTATGACGAAATAAAACCCATCACTGTCAGCATACTCTGCCGTATTTACCAATGTTGCAGTTTACACACATATGGCACAAGACAGATGGACCCTTTCCTCCGGGGTTTCAGCAAAGGGGTTGTCTCATCACAGATGAGATTAAAAGTGGCCTCAAATCTTTAAACAAGGTTTCACAGCACTTGCGGTAGACAAGTCAGCAATTCACAGTGGCCCAGATTATCTGAAAGAAAGAAGAGTGCCTTTGGAGCAGGCAGAGAAGGTTAGCTGCTATTTTAGACATACAGTATTCAGAAAGAGACACAAAAGAGAAGTAATAAGATTCAGCATTAGGAATGAGGATTTGGAACATAATTAAGTGCAGCAAAGCACACTTTTCTTAATCTGCCTTCCTAACAAAGGGGAAGTTTGTGCTCTAAAGTGACATTTTCAGCAGAGAGCTAGCATGTCATTCAGGATGCTTCCAGACTACCTGTTTATTGAGCACTCATCCAGACACATGTGCACAGAACCTATGCAGAGATTATATAATATACGCTATTTACTGAGCATTTATTCCAATTGCTTGTGTGGTGGTTATACCTAGCAATCAATTGTTATTCCACAATTTCTAGTGCATTCCCCATCACTTTCCTTATTGCAAAAAGCCTCATAAATCTGTGCACAAAGATCCTTAACAAATCTGCCTTTATTTCCCTTTCTCACTCCCATAATCACATGTCCAGATAATAAATGTTGCTGGTTGGGTTTGAGACACCCTATGGTCATTTCCAGGTTACCTGCTTATTGAGCATTCATCCTGATTTGCTTGCACAACTCCTGCTATTTATTGGGTACACATGACTTCCACTATGGACTGGGCCTTCGTTTGGGGTTATTTGTGGAAAGTTTATATGATCTTGTGCATCAGACAATTGCATTCCCAGACTTTTCATTGCATTTCACCGTCAGTTCTCTTACTGCAAAAGGTCGCCCCAAAATGGAAATGCAGTGGCTGCCAAATCCATTTTGTATGCAAACCAAATTTGCCAGTATGCAGTTGAATACTGCACTCAAAATAGCAGCAAATGGGAAGCACCCTACAATATACTGTACTACATCGAGCCAGTTCCATTGTGAGATGAAACATTATGCTTTCAAAAAAATAATCATGAAGTGTTATGTGAGTATATATACTAACACATTCTGCTTAAGAAGCTGATATGGGATAGGTTACTGATGAATAAATGAATGTAAATTTCTGCATGCAAATAAAGCCGTCTTAATTATGTGATAGTAGAAGAAAGGGTGTTCCGGGCACAAGGTTTATGTAAGGCTAGAAGCACTACACAAGGGTCCCTATTTTCAGCAGAGAAATGCTGGGCAGTATGAAAAATTCCACCCTGAAACAAAATACAAACCAGTCAGCTTACATAGTAATAACAACAATCAGGACCCAGCTCTATGAATCAGAGGGGACAGGAGCCAACACAAGGTATTGGCAACTGAAGTACAAGTGGGATGAGGGAAGGGGGGCCATCTGCCACAAGAACTCTAGTCTCCATTGTTGGGGAACCTGGGTTGTATCTCAAAACTTTTGCAGTCAGCCCTGAACCTCTTGAAATGAGAGCAAATAGATGACACATAATAGGGTGGATGCAGATACTCCGATATATAATTTACATTATTTGTATGGATGTAAGTCATCATTTTTAATGTTGTAACCTGCCCAGGGTCCTTAGGGTGAAGGGTGGGCAAATAATAATAACAACAACAACAACAACAACAACAACAACAACAACAACAACAACATCCAATGTGTAAAAGCAACATTGATTCCGATTTTTCAAACTTTAAATTGTAAGGTTCTCAGGGCAGTAACCTATATCTTATAAGGGGAAGGAAACTGTGGCCTTCGAGATGGACTACAATTCTCATCATGGACTACAGTGCCCATGGCCATGCTGGGTGGAGCTGGTAGGATTTGGGAATCCAACAACATCTGGAGTGCCAAAGGTTACCTGACCTACAATGTGCCATGCACAGTGGTGTGCGTCTGTGATGATGATCAAGAATTGTGACACTTTATTTTGAATACAAGGCTTTCAATCTAATTGATTTTTCCCCTCACTGACATTTGCTGATGTATCAAATTATCATTATTAATCATTTTCCTCTCCCTATAATTTATCCTGTCAACCCAAGTTGGCGTATTGATATTCAAATTCACAGCCTTCAACTCAACAACACGACTGTAGCAAATTTTGGTTTTCGGCTCCTATTTCTTAGCTTTTACATAAGGCGTGCTGTCCAATAACCAGAATCCTTGCATGTTGTGGATGAACACACACTCTAATCCTGCTTAGACGATTTAAAGTCTGATATTCTCCTAATAGGATTAGGTAGGCAAGGAACTGAAAACATAGGATGTTTACAATTACTAGCACCTGGAAAGCAATGACGTAACGCCCAATTGTTCTGCCCCATCATAGAAGAATGTCATCTATAGCTCATATTTCTATATATCACAACTATGCAATCTAGCAGCCAGGGTTGTGCTTTTAGACCAGAAAGACACATCTGTGTTCACATTCCTGCCCAGCCACTAATGCTCTTGCAGAGGTCAGGACTGGTGGCCTGAAGACAAACAGGTGGTTCTGTTGATTGTCCAGTAGGAAGAGCTTGTCTAGAAGCAGCTCTGTCTATACCTGTCCTTATTTGCTTAGACCAAAGGGGCAAGCCACAGTTCAGCAGCATTATTGGACTATATGAACAATGTGTCACATGAGCCCCAATGAGCTGACAGCTGCAGTCTTCCATCTTCCATCCATCTATGATGGTCACGTTGTACTGCATTAGAGATCAGACCAGTAACTATTGGCCTGCAAGTTGCCAGAGAAGTGCAAGGACCAAGGTTCTTATGATCCTGTGCTTGAGACACCATTGCTATGCTGGTGGCCTTTGGCAAATCTCATTTGCCTTGCACCCATTCCCTTGATGCAAAACATGATGACTAAATCACCAGATAGTTGCAAGAATAAACAAGAACCAGTTCAAAGGTTGGAACGGAAAGGGTAACAGAAGCAAATTTAAGGTTGTATTCAGTATTGTCTCTTTGCTGACAGAAGGCTCACTGATTCAATGAAGACTTCGGTGAGCTCAAATCAGACTGATGGGCACTTGCCATTCTGTTATAATGTGCTGCCTAAACCAGCTTAAGTAGAGTTTGAGGGAAATTAAATGGGCTGCATAGGTAAACAGCAAAATTCCTCTCCACTTTCTGTTGGGTCCAGCAACACAACCTACAGTGATTTAGACTGCAGTCCTATGCACATTGCACACTCAACTGGATGTAAGTCTCAATGAATTCAATGGGACTTACTTTTGAGTGAACATGCATAGATAGGATTGTGCTGTCAATGTTCTAATTTTTCCAGCTCCTTCTGCAACATGTGGAGACGGTGCTCTGCAAATTACCTCCAGACCCATTTGTATTGCTTCCCTCACTTTGCATAATATCTGAATTGGAAAGCACTTTGCATTTGGCAAAGAAAAAAAAATGGTTTATCCCCTTCCCCCCAACTCCGAGCTCTTAGTGAAATGAGAAGAGATATAGACACTGCAAGGTAAATATTGATTATGTAATTTGTATAGCGCTTAATATATTTAAAATATCTCTAAGTATGTAGTGTACAAAAAGCTGAAAAAAATAACAGATAACCTAAATAAAATATTAGAAAAATACGCAGTTACATATAAATAATGTTACATTAATACGAAGTTACACACACATACACATTTCCTTCTAACACACCCTTCTTCTCAGCCTCTGGGTCCAAACAAACAAGCTTGTAATTGTTGTTTAGTCGTTTAGTCGTGTCTGACTCTTCGTGACCCCATGGACCATAGCACGCCAGGCACTCCTGTCTTCCACTGCCTCCCACAGTTTGGTCAAACTCATGTTGTAATATTGTTACATAAATAGCACATTAACAAAGCCAATAGAAACCCCTTGCCCTGCTTAATAGGAAACAGTCTGTCAGCCAAGATTCATGTCATCCTTCTTTTCCCTATCATATATCTTCTTACATATGCCATACTGTGACCTGCCACAGCCTTTAGGATGAAATGAGATTGATCTCAAGCCTGGCTCCTGACCAGGTCCCCAGTTGTCAGCTACCACACATTTTTTCTCAGTCAGATCATAGTTCAATAGGGCCAGCGGGCGCGAGGGGACCCATATGCACATCCAGCTCCCACTGCCCATGCAAATAATTCTGTAGCCAACAATGCGAAAGCCCCAGTTAAGGTCATCACTCACTGGATCAGAGCCACCATCTCCTGTACTAAAAGAGCCATGCACAGCTGATGATCTAAGAACCGATACTGAAAGGACAAGTGCCTTTGACCTCAAGTGGTCACCCAGAATCTGGGAGTGTTAGTGCTGTGGAAAGGGAGAGAAGGAATGAACCTCCTTTTTAACTGTAAGCATTTGCAGTTCGCAAGTGACTTTTTCCATCAGTTGGAAGACATCTCAGCAGAGCAGAGGGCAGCAACACTGTAAAAGTTTGAACTTACATGCCTAGCCAGAAAGATAAAAAATACCCCATACAGCGGCAGAGCTTTATGCTCTGCCACTGGGAGTGGAGAACAGGCGTGCTGCCCCTAGGGACGTGGCGCATGTTCTGGGGGCGGGGCGTGGTGCCATTTGGGGGGCGGGGCGCATTGTGCACAGGGGCGTGACACACATTTGGGGGCGGGGGCGCGTTTTGGGGGCGGGGCGGGCAGCTGCGATGGTGCCCCTAGGATCGCGCCGCTCAGGGCGGCCCGCCCCCACTGCCCCTATCTTCCTACACCCCTGACCCCATACCCTAGGAAAACACACTCTCAGAGGAATCACCCACTGATTAAGGGGATGGGGGGAACAAATGCCTTGATACACGATGTTGACACACCTAGCAATCCAGCAACTTATAGGTTTGTTTCAGAAGCTGAGCAACTTCAGGTGGCCAAATTCTTCCCATATAGATTATTTGCTGCTCAGTCATTTCTGAAGGAGGGGAAAGAGCATGCGAAAGCCTGATTTTTGCTGGCTTTCTTGAAGTTCAACTAGTTACTGGAGACTCTGAACACAAGGCTATCAAAGCAAACAAGAGCTTCTACTACTCCTGCTTCTAAGCATTATTATTCTATAGTACGTACATGGATGTTAGAAATGTTAAAGGCATAATACAATCTATCAGCATTTCAAACATACAGGGCTCGTCTATACTTCTGCTTGTTTGCAGTTCAAGCTAATATCCTGTAAAAAGTGAAGTGTTTTCTAATAGACTCATTCCCTAGCATTTCACTTGCCTTGGGTTATAAACATTCACACATCTGACATTATTAGAGGGCCCATTTTGACCTCTTTCAGCTAATAGTCAAATTAGTACAATATTCCTTTGGTCCAGAATCTCATTCTTGATTTTGCTGTTATTGTTATTCCAACATGCAACAAAAACAAACTCACTGGTCCGCTCATGATGTATAACCCCTATTTTATAGAGAGCCTGTTTGTCTTGCTGATTAGTCCAAGTTTTGGAGTAAGAAATAAATGAATAAAAAGATTGGTGGCCTTAATTACATATCCAGGAGACAGGCTGCATGGCTAATACCCCAGACACGGCTTCACAAGGCGAAAACTGTGTTTGCTCCTTAATCCCAGTTTTATGTGGTTTAGGTTAACGCTGTTTGCAAAACTGTTATGGCAGGCCCACCCTCAGCCATCACACTGTTAGGATGGGGCCTAAGAGGATTTGTCTTTAATAGCTTTACCCAGAAGGCATCAGGCTCTTCGGCAGAGGGGGGGAACCTCCTAATGGTGTCTGCGTACACAAGCATTTAAAATGATAAAAGAGGCCAGCAGAAAACTACGCCGGGCTTGTCAGATTGTTTATGTCAGCAATATGACTATGGCTGCTGCTGCTACTGTGGCAGCTGCAGCAGCTATTACTAACAGACATGCTAAAAACAGTTTCATTTCCACTTATTTCACGGTGAGTAATACTTCTCACCACACAAAGAGCGCTAGACGGCTTTGCAGAAACAGGTAATAATGATAGCACTTCCTTTTAAACATCCCAAGTATCGGTTCCTACCGTATGTTTTGCAGCAGAGAACCTGGACACTTCAAAGATGCCCTGAGCAGTCTGCAGATCAGTGGTGGCCAATCTGTGGCACTCCAAATGTTGTTACACTCTACAAGCCACGTCAGCCTTAGCCAACATGTAGTCCAGTGGTCAGGGGTGAAAGGAGTCAAAAGTCCTATGACATCTGAGGAACCACCTCCAGGGCCGTCTTAAGCCTATTCAGCGCCGTGGGTCAAAGATCCCTCTGGCGCCCCCCTCCCCCGTTACCCAGAGTTGCTGACCTTTTTACAGCGCTGCCGGCAGCTTTGCGGGGCTGGAGGAGATGGGCACTGGCAGGAGGGCGGTTCCTCCAGCGGGGAAGAGGCAGAGGCTCCGGGCGCTGAGCTGCTTCAGCACAGCGGGCAAGGGCACTGTGCCCAGCTTCCGCCTCTTCCCTGGTGCTCGTGCCACAGTGGCCATGGCAGGTGGAGGCTCCGGGTGTGGCGCTGCTTCAGTGCGGCAGGTGAGGGCTGTGAGCTGATGCCGGGAGGCACCGCGTCCAGCCTCCGCCTCCAGCCAGGCGCCCTACAGAACTCGGCACGAACTTGGCACCCTGGTGCCCCGTACCACTTGCCTCTATGGGCAAGACGCCCCTGACCATCGCTTTTCCATACCTTCTCCAGAGGGCCACACACTCAGAACTCATCCATTATACTGAATCCATTATAATGAATTGAAGTATAATTCAATCCATTATACTGGTTCTCTCAGAATTGTTCCAACTGCACAAGGCTCTCATCTACAGAGGTTTAAACTTTAGAATGAAGGCGCTGGGGGTATTTGGGGGTTAGGGACAGCCAGACTGATGCTGTTGATACTTCCAATTATTATTTTTATCATTATTATATCATTAAATATTTATTTATATCCCACCTTTTTCCCTGATGGGATTCAAAGCAGCTTACAGATAAAAAAAACAAAAATTGCTAAAAACATAGGGGGGGCATCATTAAAAAGCAATTCAACCTTAACAGACTCAAAAATATATAATACATATAATCTGTATAAAACGTACAAATAATTACAATAAAACAGCACAGCACCAGCCTTTTCATTAAAAGTAGCCAGTTCCCAAAACCCTGTCCTGTTGGAACAAGGAGGTCTTCACCTGCTGGCAGAAGGACAACAAAGAGGTATCCAGTCTGGTTTCTCCAAGGAGGGAGTTTCGGAGTCTGGGAGCAGCCACAGAGAAGGCCCTTTCCCATGTTCCCAGCAAGCATGCCTGTGAGGGTGGCAGGACCGAGAGAAAGACCTGCCCTTAGGATCTCAGAACCCAGGCTGCTGCAGTATGGTATTTCAGATAACTTGGACCCAAGCCAAGGTGTGTATCTTTTGTCTTTCAGGGGAGGACTATAGCCCCAAACAAAATTACTCCAGCATGGAAAGGGTTATACATCTTTGGAGCAATGGCGTTCCAGTGCTTTTGGATGGAAATAAAAAGAGCAAGAGAAAATAAAAGTGAAGAGAGAACCTCAGCATCTCCATAAATATATTTACAAATTCATGCATGTCCACACAATGGGGAGGTGCGCACAAGCAAAGAGGGGGAACTGGGTGCCCCTACACCCCCCTGTTTGCAAAGCTAAATGTGTGAAAGCTCAGCAATGCTGCAAGAGGGGGAAACAAATACTGGGAAGCAAATGAGTGTCAAATGAAAAGTATGACACTTGGCGGAACAGCTTGCCAGGGCTCTAACCTGTGGTTCCAGTGTGTCTAGAGTTCTGTCTAGGAAATCCAACCTGATGCTTAGAAGACTAAGCCTCCCCCAATTTAAAACCCACAGCCTTATTCCTGTGGAATGTACTTTGGATAAATGAAATAGCCAACCAAGCTAGGCAAGCATGTTAGCTGGGTTCCTCTCTTTAAAATGATCAGCAGTTGAATAGCTCCGTTGACATTTAGATTGCTATAATTTGGCCATAGACTGGCGTGGGTGGGGTGGGGGTGGGGATGAACAGGACTGCTCATATTATTTGCTGCTATTATTTCTGCTGGTATGCACAAACAACAAGAATGTAGGTCGTTCACTTTTGTACAAAGTTATCTTCCCAAGCAGGAGGCAGGGTCTTTTTCAGTCCGTATGCTCAATGAAAGCTCATAGTTATAAAATGCACAATGAAGAGGGGTTGGCATGGAAATGATTGATGCAAGGCCAGACTTTTCCTAAATAAAAGCCACTCCAGATGAAATACAGCATCAAACAAAGACCAGCCATCCCACCACTGCCCACAAAATGCCCTTGGCAATATAAACAATGGAGTTTGGAATCAAAGAGTCCTCAAGCTAGGTGCTCTGCATAGGTAGAGGAGGAATACTAAATGACTGAAATGGATGAGACTTTAGAGTGTTGTTGTTGTTTAGTCGTTTAGTCATGTCCAACTCTTTGTGACCCCATGGCCCATAGCACGCCAGGCACTCCTGTCTTGCACTGCCTCCCGCAGTTTGGTCAAACTCATGTTCGTAGCTTCAAGAACACTGTCCAGCCATCTCGTTCTCTGTCGTCCCCTTCTCCTTGTGCCCTCCATCTTTCCCAACATCAGGGTATTTTCCAGGGAGTCTTCTCTTCTCATGAGGTGGCCAAAGTACTGGAGCCTCAGCTTCACGATCTGTCCTTCCAGTGAGCACTCAGGGCTGATTTCCTTCAGAATGGACAGGTTTGATCTTCTTGCAGTCCATGGGACTCTCAAGAGTCTCCTCCAGCACCATAATTCAAAAGCATCAATTCTTCGGCGATCAGCCCCCTTTATGGTCCAGCTCTCACTTCCATACATCACTACTGGTGTATCTGAAGAAGTGTGCATGCACACGAATGCTCATACCAAAAAGTGTCATACCAAAATATAAACTTAGTTGGTCTTTAAGGTGCTACTGAAGGAATTTTTTTATTTTACTGGGAAAACCATAGCTTTAACTATACGGACCTTTGTCGGCAAGGTGATGTCTCTGCTTTTTAAGATGTTGTCTAGGTTTGTCATTGCTTTTCTCCCAAGAAGCAGGCGTCTTTTAATTTCGTGACTGCCGTCACCATCTGCAGTGATCAAGGAGCCCAAGAAAGTAAAATCTCTCACTGCCTCCATTTCTTCCCCTTCTATTTGCCAGGAGGTGATGGGACCAGTGGCCATAATCTTGGTTTTATTGGCAGGGATACTGGAGTGGCTTGCCAGTTCCTTCTCCAGCTGGATCGCGTTTAGTCAAAACTCTCCACTATGACCTGTCCATCTTGGGTGGCCCTGCATAGCATAGCTCATAGCTTCTCTGAGTTATTCAAGCCCCTTCGCCACGACAAGGCATTGATCCATGAAGGGGCTTTAGAGTGTGGCATCCAATTAATTTATATTGCAATGGCTTGGATCCGGAGTCCCCATGAGCAGAACTCATTGGATGCTCCCACTGGGAGAAGAGAAGGAAGGTGATTTCGCCAATTCCTCCTTTCTCCTCCAGCCCCAAGAAAAGCTGTTCTTGGGTGCTGGGAGATCCCCCTGGAACAGTGTGAGAAGCGGCACTGGAGAATGAGGAGACAGCCTTCTTCCTCCAATGAGAACTTCCATTGATCTCAGTTCCTTCTAGGAATGGAAAGAACCTTTCCTTTTGCAACAGGGACACTGCCCAACTCAGAAAGGCTGATGAGTAGCTCAATCGCTGCTTGCAAAGTTAATTAGGTGGATGCACAAATTGTGTTTGTAATGTGCACCTGCATTTCAAGATGTGGGACAGATTCTCGGGGTGCCACTTGGTCCTCGTCCCCCCCCCCATGGTTGCATGGTTTCTGCAAGCATAAATAAAATAGCTGCTATACATGGTGACAAGGACCTCTGGATCTTCAGTTGAAAACCAGCATAGGTTGCAGGTGAAAAAAGTCCACTGGACTTACCCATCCATATTAAATGAGTAACTAACAAGTGTTCCCCACCAATTTCAGGGTTTTCCAAAGATTGCTGCCTATATCCCTAATCTGTTTTGAAATGGAAGACTTTGAGGAAAATCTGGACTCTATCAAGTGAAGAACTGTCTCAATCTTGATGGTCCCAAAGAGAAGAAATTTTCCTCGCTTATCCAAGATGCAGCCATTATCCTTAATAGCTTAGGGCATGACTGAGGCTTTTCACAAAAGGCTTGCTGCTGCCTTGAAATGTTTTACTGCTAGTCATAATTTTCCTTTAAGAAGAAGAAAATGCTGTCTGGGTATAAATGCAAAGCTAAAGTTGATGGAATGTTTGAGGGCCAAGCCTGGTAAAGAATGTAAGTGCTGAAGACTTTCGTAGAGGCATACCTAGGCACCCTTGGCAAGGAGATGTATTGGTGCCCTCTGTCCCTTGTGCTCTTGGCTAGACACTTCTGCTGCTAATGGTGGCAAGGCCTCCTTCCAATCCTGGCTATGTGTTTTGTCAGGCAGAAAGGATGCTGTCAGGGGGACTCCTTACAGGGACCCTCCTCCAGTCATCCTGACCAGCACTTCGCCCAGTGACAGCGCTAGCAGTGGGTCAGGAGGAGGGAGTGAGGAATGGAGCGGAGTGAAGAGGGGGCTCTCAGACGTGTCAGAGCCTCGGCACTGACCCAGCTGGCCAAAGGAGGAAGGACAGCACAGTGAGGTGTCGGAGTCTCTGCAACGCTGCAGCCAAAGGACGGGAGAAGGCACGCAGCCCCTTCCGGTGCCCACGTTGGGTCATGCACCCAGACGTAGGGCAAGGGGGTGGCGTTTTGGGGTCCCCAGACTATTATGCTGGCACAAAAGCAGACAAGCGCCATTGCCAGGTTCTGAGTCGGACTAGGCAGTCATGTTTTCTGATATCTCTGCACTGTAAATAATAGGCACAATAAAGCTCTTAAAGACAGAGCAGACTGGCTCAAGAGTAACCACAACAATCCCCTGACAGACGCCATTTATGCCAGTGTAGAAGAAGAAAGGAGAAAATCATAGTCCTCACTGGCCAGCTTCTGAAAATGGTTAGCAGTTTGTGTTTCCTATAAACCATTTGATATAGTTAGTGTGTCTGTAGAATGCAATGTGTTGAAGTAATGAAAATGCTGGTTTTCAGAATAAGCAGGATTTCATCTCCCTTTGATTTCAGTGGAAGAGGGCTGCAGCACAATTCAATATCCTACTGAGTCTGCTGGATAAAGAATTACTGTACATTCAGAAGCATATACTGTATTTAATGTAAAACATGTTTCACTTGGGCTAGATTGTACCCATTGTATGCACCTGTGGGCACCCTATAGGTCTTCCCCTGATATCTGTGAAGCCTCTGAACCCCCTCCCAATTCACTGCTCCCTTAGTCATGAGGTGGTGGCGTGCTTCTTTTATTCCCCCTTGAAAAAAACAAAGAGCTGAAAAAGGAAGTTTGAAGAGTAATGCTCTTTTTCACTTCCTCTTTCAGCTCTTAGGTGCTTTTCAAGACACTGGTTAATTCTTCTGGGTCCAACTTTCACCCACAACCCTTGGAAAAGTGTGTGTGTGTGTGTGTGTGTGTGTGTGTGTGTGTGTGTGTGAGAGAGAGAGAGAGAGAGAGAGAGAGAGAGAGAGAGAGAGAGAGAGAGAGAGAGAGAACTTTTTCTCTTTCTGTCTTTCACGGGATGTGGATCCAGAGGGGAGGAGGAAACGGAAGTGACCAGAACAGTCCAGATGGGCCCAGGGGCCTAAAGCAGTATAAAAGATACTCTCCTTCACTTCAGACAGAGATTTTCAACCTTTTTGAGTCCATAGCTCCCTTGACCAACTACATTCTTTCTGCAGCACCCCTGTGGGGCTCAGGAGCCCAGTTATATCACCCCTTGCCTGCAGAGCTGGCAGCCTCTCGCCCTTTTTCAAACACCCCCCTCGTGGAGTACAGTCATACCTTGGGTTGCGTATGCTGCGGGTTGCGCATTTTCAGGTTTTGCTCTGCACCGAACCCAGAAGTACTGGACCGGGTTACTTCTGCACAGAAGAGCAAAGAAGAGCACAGAAAAGCAAAATGACATCACACGAATGCTGTGGGTTGCAAACGTGCCTCCCGCACGGATCACGTTCACAACCTGAGGTATGACTGTATTCCCTCAGCCTCATCTCCTCTCCCCTCTCCTTGGGAGTCCTCCCGGCAGCTGCAGCTTCTGCTCCTGGTCTCTGAGCTGCCCCCCTGTCCCAAAGAGAGGTGCCTCCTCACACTGCGCCACAGGGGCCTAGGACTTGCCTGTTCATTCCCAACAGCAAGGGCATGCTGACTGGCTGGGCTCCCTCACCTGCTTGCTTGCTCAGAGACTGCCTCAGCTCCTGGCAACCAGCAACCCCTGACCAGCCCCAGAGGCACCATTCACCTGTGGAGCTTGTAGCCAGGGATGCTACAACAAACAGTAGGGCTGTCAGACTCAACAGAGGACAGGACTTCTGTGCCTTTAATTGCCCTGCTTTCTTTTGAGTCTGGAAGCCTTAAAGAGAAACCAGCAGACCCTTTGTTTAATTTCAAAGGGAGAGCAGGGCAATTAAAGGCACAGAAGTCCTGTCCTCTATTGAGTCTGGCAACCCTAACAAACAGCTGTGCAAGCCTTTGGGAGGCAGAGACACAAGAGGGTGTCAGAGGAGGGAGGGAAGGAAAGAGGGACAGAGGCCAGTGTTGCCTGACCATCCTTCAAGGCACATGGGTTGAAAACCCCCGCCTTAAGGGTCTACTTGTAAAGAAAGATTATCAAAATTAAGGGAGAGCAGGGCAAAGCTGGGTGACGTCAGTGTTTCCTCACGTAAGGAAAAGCAGCAAAACAAAACAGCAATGGAAGATAAATCCTGGTTTCTCCAGGAAGCCGTATCAATTGTTTTTGCACTTAGCAAATAGTTTCTGGTGTGCCGTTTCATGCTCCTTCCCCTTCCATCCATAGGCTCAAGCCAGTGCATTCACCAGCAAGCTGTTGTGAGATGATTCCAGTTAGCAGGCTACATTTGCAACTGGAAATGCCAGGAGTCAGCATGCTTCTACAAAGATAAAAACTCTTACATGGGTCAAGATAGATTTTTTTCCCCTTTGACCCTAAACATACAGAAATGAATTATCCAGACAGCTTTTAAAGCTGTTGGCATAAGATAACTATGAGCTCAATTGTAGGGCAAGCTTTAAAAAGGAAGTTGCTTCCTTCGTTACTGGAAAGTGCCTGATTTAATTAACTGGGCCATATGTCCCATTTTAACAACTAGATGGCCTGGTCACTTCTGCGTTTACAGTTTCTGATCATGTGGGTATCGACACAGAGCATAAATATGCATGCACCCACCATGTTTTTTAAACAGAGCCTTAGCATTTCCAGGTGACTTCTTCCCCCAAAGTACAAACTTTACAAAAAAAGAAGAGGAGGAAGTCGTAAATATATCCTGCCTCCTCAGCATTCCTGTACTAATTTCTCCTACTCACCGAAAATACACACCAACACAAAACACTGTCTGATGCCTGCAGGAGGTGAGAGTTTTTTCAGCTTCTCACTGCCAGACAGGTTAGCAGATTGCTTTAATTTTAATTTGAGGGGCTGCAAGGTGTGCGAACACACAACAGCTAAATCCAGAGCAAGCAGAAAACTAAACAGAGAGAGAGAGAGAGATACACTGAACTAGCTAAGCAGTCAGATGTTTCTGAGGTCAGCAATGCCATGCCAGGTCACTGAGTTAAGTACCAAGTGCTCGTAATAGTACTCTTCCTATAAATGTCGCTTTGCATTTGTCTCCAGAAATGAATAGTGGAAGGTAAAAGATCAAGGAGTAAAGTGGGCAGAATGTATAGATTTTCAGTTTTTAGGTTGCATTGCACTTTTAATATATTTGGCTTCCATCAAGATGTATTTGCTTTTCCTCCTACTGTGAGTGTTAATTCCAAATGGAGATTCATATTATGGTCTCTTGTATAGTGAGGTGAGAAAAAATTCCGCTGCAGCTTCACTGATATAACTAGGCTCTATAGCAGGGATGGGGAACGCAGCCCCCAGGCCTGAAAAGGCTGCCCAAGCAAGCCACACCCCCACACTGGCCCAGCTGTGCCCCTTTTCACCTGGCCTGGAATGTGTTCTTCAACTTTTCTGGATGGAAGATAAAGAAAGAGTGGGAAACTAGCATACTGTACAAAGATTTAAAAAAATTACATTTGTTGCTTTACTCACTTCTGGCCCTGCCTATCACTGACACGCAGCCCTCAGAGGCAGCACAAGTCTGGCTGAAAAAGGTTCCCCGTCCTTGCTTTGTAGATATAAGCTTCCTAGGGTGTAATGCAACTGGTTTTATGGAACATGTGGCAATAGAGAGAGCCGTGGATATCCCAGTTTCGAATATGGAAAAGAACACCATGTGATACTAGTGACAACTGACTAAGAGATTTTTTTTTAATGAGCACTTTTTAAAAAATTAAGGAAAGCCAAGAAATTCCTCATCACATCACAAGTTAGAATTGCTCGTTGTTTATTCATTTGCTACAGCAGCAACCACTTTTGCCTAGCCAGGAGGATTGGTTAACATGGTCTGACATCTTCCTTTGTGAGAGATTACTGAACAGTCTGCCAGTAATTTAAGACTCTCCCAGCTTCCTGAGTGTTCTGCATGTTGATGGATGGAAGGGAGCTTCCTGATGCTCCTCTGAGCACCAAATTAGAAAAGGTGGGTCCTCATCAATGATATGGAAGCAGTGTATGAATCAGGCCTTAGGCTATGTCTGGGGCTGAACCTTCCTATTGACCAGCACTGCCCCAGGTCAAAAGTGCCTTGCACATGAAAAAGCTGGTGTATGCCAAGCACCTTTTCTCTGATTTTGAAAATTGTCAATGAGCAAGGAAGAGGAGTTTGCTTGATTCAAAGGAGAGATAGAGTCCGGAAAAGTTTCCCACGTTTTTTTCTGAATGTTTGGATTGGCTGTTGATGCTGAAACAATCCATGCATTAAGATAAACTTTGTTTGACACACATCTTTAGCAACCAATGAATTGAATTACATTTTAATATGCTTATGTGTGAACAGCTTCCTGCTGCTTACTAGTCAGGATGCACCACAGGTCAAATAGAGCCAAACTGTAATTAGATTAGAGTCCAAAGTAGGACAACATTCTGAAAATGTATATTCATAAGAAGACATTTGTACACGCAGCACAGTCACCAAGAATCTGTAAGGGTCTATCTAATATTTTTGTTGGACTGAACAGGCAAGGCTCTTGTTATAGAGGCATTTGTTTTCTGTTTAATTCTTTCATTTTGAGGAAAACTATTACTTGATGATGAATGTAGCTTGAGAGGAGGAATGACTTAGGTTTTACTGAAATACGTTCTGTGTGTATAAATTGATTTATTTAAATAATCCATTGAAATATGGGGAAGCTACTGTATGGAAATGAGTGAATTAATAATCTCACACTCCAATCCTAACTTCACTGAAGACTATAGTTGAAACTGCAGTGGGATCAAAACTGCAACTTGGCACCAGTCACTCATCGCTTAATCACTCATAAGGGGATTAGACAAATTCATGTAGGATAGGTCTGTCAAAGGCTATTAGTTGTGAGAGCAGAATGAAGCTTCCAGGTTCAGAGGTGTCATGGCTCCGGTCTTGAGTTTGGCGTCTCAGGAATAGGACAAGCCAGTTCAGTCCAAGACTGTGGTGCCAACCAGATGGAGGCTTGGACTGGTCTCCTGACACTGAGCTTGAAGTTGGTAGGCTTCTGAATCTGGGTTTGCAGGCCTATAGGTCCTGAGCCAAGACTCTCACAAGCACCTTCCGATGAGCCAAGGGGGCTCTATCCTCACTGTCATCCTTGCCCAACCGTGCAAGGAGCACATACCAGGATGAAGTCTACAGACCAGAAAAGTGCTCACCTGTGTGCCAGGTTGTTGGCCCTTTAAGAATTTCCATCTTTCAAGAAAGAAGGTAGGCAGGACTTAATGGTGAGCTGCAGGCAGAAGCTCATAAGGTCTCAGTCAACTTCCAACTCTCCTTGGAGCAAGTGGCTCCTTAGGAGCTGTCCTTAGTGCTGAAATCATTGGCCTGTTGTACCTGCCACACAGCTGCATCTTGTGTACCAGCTATGGACAGGACAGAAAAAGCTGGTGCATATCTGGAGACCAATTACTATTGCTATTGGACAAGTAGCGGGGAGGGCTGTTGGCTTCATGCCGAACTTAT
This sequence comes from Zootoca vivipara, assembly GCF_963506605.1. NCBI lineage: Eukaryota > Metazoa > Chordata > Lepidosauria > Squamata > Lacertidae > Zootoca > Zootoca vivipara. Next base: position 101,732,089 of record NC_083276.1, read on the forward strand.
AGACTTTCCAGAGTCACCTAGATGGTTACTATTGGAAACAGGACACTGGACTAGATGGATCCTTGGTCAAGCTAATGTTTTTATATATGTTCTGATGTTCACCTAGTAAGTAAGTGAGAAGGATATTTTCACACAGGTGAGACATCAGAATTCCTTTAGCTATATGCAACCTGTCTGATTTATAGTTGTGGGTTGGCCGTGTGCTAAAGCAGAACCAATATCCAAACAGAAGATCAAAATAATGGTTCATCTCATCACTTTGTCACAGTCTGCACAGGCCATTCCTCATCACTGTTTTATTTTTTTTTTTTTTTAAATATTTTTATTAATTTTCCAATTAAAACCAATTATATCACATTCAATATTTCAAATTATACACATATATATATCAATCAGACCGAATGTTATGCCAAATCATCTAAAGAATTTTTTATTTGGGTTCCCATGCTTCAAGAAATTGGGAATTCCTCGCAACTGTCCACTGCCGTCTTTTTTCTAAAGTTCAAATCGTCCTTCAAGTTCATAATAATCCAGATCTTCCCCTTACAGTCACAAAGATGTTTTCCACTTTCACGATTGTTTCCCAGCTGCTGATATAAATATCAAACAAAGTCTCACAGATGTTCTTTCTCCTGTGTGAGTTAATCAGTCCAGCCTCCCCATAAATCTTCTTAATGGAGCTCCTGTTGCGTTGAAGCAATTCGAAGTAGCGCCATCTTAAAAAGCTCAAATCACTTTCGCTTTCCTCTCATGGGCATGAAAATTTACGATCATTATAGAATTTACAGCTTTTCCAGGCAGGAGATCCAAACATCAAACCATAGACTCTTGGTAAATTAATGGATCTCCTTGCCCTATAGCTGAACTTAGCTTCAGGTCGCTGCTCCAATTTAAAGTGCGTCACAGCTCATAAATCCTCCGAACGCATTCAGAACTCCTTCCGTCCGACTAGGGGGGGGCTTTTCTCATCGGCAACTCCACATCTTTAAAAAAATATGCTCAGTAACAACAGTTATAAGGTTCAACTCACACAGTCTTTTGCTTCTCTTTCACTCCAAACAAGCCAGGACATCGCGTCCGGGAAGGTACGAGGCAACAATATGAAGAAAAAAAATAAAATAAAAACTCACTCCCCTTATCGCTCCGTCCCCATCAATCCTTCTTCCAGATGCAGTACAATCTTTGACTCCTCTCACTCGGCAGCATAAATTTCTCAGCAGTAAACAGCGCTTCTTTCCCTCCTTCTGAAGTATGTCCATAGATTTAAGCCTAATTATCTTCTTTAACCATGGAAATCCCCGCCATGCAGATTAGCGTCCGGGAGTCCTGGCCCTTGTAAGTGCTCAGCCCAAGCTCCCCCCACTCCAAAAACAGTCGGAGTGGGTCTGGGGGCATCGCGGGCCAGCGGCCCCTCTCCGTAACCCCCGGAGAGGGTAGGGGGTTGCCATTTACTCCCCTAGCAACCGCCAAATTCCTTACAAAGGTCAGAGAGATGGAAAACAGGTCCGCCATTCCTGCAGGCGGAAACCGGAACCGATCCTCATCACTGTTTTAAATGGGACTGAAAAGCTCAGATATAGCAGACGGTGTCATTCACTTGTGAATCTTTCTTACAAATGAACACCCATGAAACAATGGCAGGCATTCACTGTGTTCTGAGGAAATATGTACCTCATCAAACCATCTAGTCACTAATTTACCACCTAAATTAGAGGTTTAGGCCAAAACTAACATCCTCTGAAGTTCTTGGGTTGGACTGGGTTTTGGAGGAGTTTGGATTAGTTCTAGATGCTTATATTTCATGGATAATGTTCTGATGGTACTCTGTGTTAAGAAGGATGTGCCTTTTCTTAATCTATGATGAGAGGAAAGATTTATTAAAAATTAAGAGCCCTTGCCTTATACTCAATTATTAGCTGCAAATCCATTTTTCCATTCCACTTTCAAAATGTGTTCAAACAAAGATTCCAGCCTGCAGGTTTTGTCTGTAATTTTATAAAACAACCCATCTTTTCTTCCAATAATAATTTAAAGCAATCCCTTTTTATTATTATTTTTAATCTTCCTAGGTACATTATTTATTGTAATATACATTGAGTACTAATTCTATTATATTGGCTGAATTATATCTAACAATAGGTTTCTTTCCATTTTAATTAAGAATTCCCATGGAGTTAGTATTAATACCTTTGGGCTCTATTAGCAGGAATACTAATAAGCTCTTCTCTGCCCCACATGACTCTCAGCAGGAGGCAGCAGGCAATCAGGAAAATGATTTCACCCATCCAAAGTTGCTGCCAAACAGCTAAATGGATGAAGAAGAAAGAGATGCAACAATTTGTGGTTTGTGTTGGTGTGCTTGGTGTGGATAAATGTTGGCATTTCCAGTGCAGGCCTTTCTTAGAGGAATAATATTTGCAGACATAAGTGTACTCAGAGTTTGGCTAAAAACATGACTGCTTAATGTTTTGTGCTCTTGTAGGCAGGGCTTTATTCAGCCAGAACTCACTGGAACTGAGTTCCAGCACCTCTCAGGTGGGTGCCATTGTCATTATATATAAGAGAATAAGGGAAGCGTTCACGGTGAATTCCGGCACCTCTTGTTCTAGGAAAATAGCACCACTTGTAAGTAAAGTGCACACAATTGTTCTTATTAAAATATTATTGTATGTTCCCCCCATGGTCTTTGCATTTTCTGGTTTTAGAGTCCAACTTGGGGTGGTTTTTAAATTATCATCATCATCATCTAGGGAGCATCTCCAAAGAATCAGCACGGGAATGCAATCCTCCTCCTCTTGCCTGACGACTCTCCTCTGCAAATACCTTTCACCTCCACATGAATATTGTGAAGCCATAGTGGGAAGCCCCGTGTTTCCATCCTAACATCCTGTTGTGTCTTTACATCTCCTTTACACATACCTCAACTGGCATTTTTGCCACTGTGCCAGTTTGAATTTGTCTTGCCCACAACATTTCTCATGTGGATTTTAGTGTACCATGCAAGCATTGCCTAGCCCAGCCATCCCCAAACTGCGGCCCTCCAGATGTTTTGGCCTACAACTCCCATGATCCCTAGCTAACAGGACCAGTGGTCAGGGATGATGGGAATTGTAGTCCAAAACATCTGGAGGGCCAAAGTTTGGGGGTGCCTGGCCTAGCCCCTTGAGAAGTGTGTGCCACGTGCCTGGCATGCTATGCACTACAGAACAGAGCCTGCATGGGCAGAAGATTCTACGTTGACCCAGACCAGGCATGGGAGTGGCTTCAGAAGCCAAAGCAACTTCCACAGCTGGAGCAAAGAAGAACCTTCAGGAAATGTGTGCAGTTGGTTTGGATATCTTCATCGTATTAAAAAGGGTGATAAGTAATATGGAACAATGACACAATCACACATAAGAGCAGCCTTCAGGCAAACATCTGTGAGGAGGTTCCTAATCAAGATTGGGACCATGACACACATAGACAGAGTTAACCCTTTCTTTCCCATTAAAAAAAACCCTCCTCCACCCACCCAATTTTGCCATTTGCCATTTCAAGAGAAATAGCAGCTGGGGGTGGGGAGAGTTTTTCTTTTTAAAGGAACAAGAACAAAGGGGAAAGAGTTAAACACCCCTCCCCCACACATCACAGTACCAGTATGGACCAGTCCACCTGCTCTTGCTGCTTTTATTGAAGAAAAGGAGATGCCCTGTGCTAATCATGCTACCTGAAACACATGATTATCGCAACATATAGTTTGACCCTTTGTCTACAATAGCTGAATTAATTGGGTACAGTGCCCATGAATAAAGATTATTTTGTTCGCATCGATCATGAGTTTTCATTAAATCCATTGCAGCTTCTGGTATTGTTAAATTGTGAATGGTTATATTGAAAAGCCTACTTACACCATGTAAATTATAATAAACAAACCACTTTACATCTTGGCCATTTTCACTCCATTGGTAATTGGGTTGTGAATCACAGCACAACAGTTTTTCCCATTGAATTCAACAGGAATAAACTATATTAAATCAAAGTATATCTGCTTAGTTGGGCATTCATCAGTCTCTAAGTGCTTTAAGGACCATGAGATGATTGCTGACATTAACCCTCTCTTATAGTATCCAGGTATCTGAAGAAGTGTGCATGCACACGAAAGCTCATACCAATAACAAACTTAGTTGGTCTCTAAGGTGCTACTGGAAGGATTTTTTAAATTTTTGTTTTGAGTACAGCAGACCAACATGGCTACCTACCTGTAACTTGTAGTATTCAAACGGCCTTGGGCAGGGTAGGGGGAGATGCTAGGGAAGGAATAATGAGTAATTAATTACAAAACGGAATGCATAGTATATAAATATTAATGTTTAAAATATAGCAGTAATATGATACATCAGTTACAATAATACCAACAACTATGCATTAAGAAAGATGCTACAAGGGAAAACATAGTTTGGATAAAGTTGCTGTTCTTCTGTTGCCCATGGATACACTGTGTTCTAAATGTATTTTCCATTTCTAAGACTCTTTGTTAATGGTGTGGCTTTGCAACATTTCGTTAAGAAAATAAATTGCATGGCAAGAAGAGAGATGGAAATGCATTCGTTCCAGTTATATGATTTCTGACAAGAACAAACATTAACATAGGTAAGGAATATTCCTCCGTTTTGCATTGTAAGTTTACAAGAGTTATTCACATATCTTTGCTTCGGGCAACAATGAGTTGAGAGGTCAAACTTGCAGTCATACAAGATGGATAGGAATACAGAAAGTTGTCTTATCAGACTATTCTGTTTGTCCAGCTAGCCAAGTTTTGTCTACTCTGACTGACAAAAGCTTTAAGGTTTCAGGTGGAGGTCTTTCCCATCACCTGATTTTCTATCCTAGTGGATACCCACTCAAAGAGACTGTTGAAACTATGGATGGACAAGTTATCAATGAGATGTATGGGATTAAAAAGGCAACTTTCTGCATGCAACACAGGGGATCTCCCCAGAAATATTATGTAAAATGAAGCTCTATTAGATGTGTGTGTGTGCACGCGCAGGCGTGTGTGCGTGCGTTCGTGTGTTCGCACGTAGTATAGCAAACAAGACTAACAGAATATTCCACCAATTCAACAATAGAAGAAAACAATTGAGTGTGGTTAGGTATATGGTAAGGAAATGGAGGATACAAAGAAAATATTAAAAGAAATTTGTACAAAAGAGGCAATGCGAAAGTATTCAAAGATAAGACACAAACAGCAGATCAAAAACTCATAATCAAAAATAGCGCCAGATGAAATCATCCTTGGGTAGAATTTGCCATCCATATGACTGTCTTGTTAAATAAGCTACAAAAAACCACCAGACAGTCACAAAGTCCATCAAGATTGCTTCCCCTCTAAGAACCCAGAGTTGGGTCAATTTCTCTGATTTCACTATACAGTAAATAAGAAATATCTTATTAGCTTTAGTGAAAGGAATGTTCATGCAACCCAAGCATATTTTGGATGCACTTCTAATAACGATTTAAAAGTAACTGTCTTTTTAACCAGTGGGACTCATTTCCACTTCAGCATGCTTAAGTTCAGGATGTTACTTGTAAGTTCTTTTGAAATTGGGACGAGTTACTTCCATGCGAGTTTCGTAACTTGTTTCATAAGAAGTTATTGCAACAATCACATTTCACAGATGGTAATCCTGTGTGTCGATGTGGTGGTATTTCAAGAGAGGTTTCATGAGACATGGACAGTACTGACCCTACCATTGAGCTAACTAGCTAATTATCCCGTCACATTGTTGCGCAAAAATGACTTTTTGGTTGAAGAGTGAGTAAACCTTGTGAAATTTGACAGTGCAGCATAGATAATGACCATAGTACCGTTTTAAAAAAATTACTTAGAGCCAATATTGTCATGATTGTGGCAAATCCATTAATAGATCTACCTATTATTTTTCTTTATGAGAAAAGAGTCATGGAGAAATGAAACTGGGTGAGGGGGGTGTTAAATCCTTTCTCTTCCCACACCACTTCCCCAGTCTAAACCACTTCCTTCCAAGCTGCCATTGACATAGACTTGACTGAAGGCTTGACATAGGGTTGACTGAAGCATGATTTAGATTAGGAAACAGTGCAGGGAAGAGGGCTCAGTATCCCCTTTCCTCAAGGCTTCTAATTCTGATCAAATTAACAGTCTCCTGCAGCTGCTCCAAAGTAAAAATAAAATAAAATCAAGAAATCCAATCACAGATCTCCCACACTACATCTGTTTGGCTAGGATGGAGGCAAAACGAAGGAGCCAGCTGTAAATCATCCAGCCTGGTGAGATGACCCCACCTCTTCTGAACTATATTTGTTGTCTGTTATCGACAGGGAAAAACGAAGGTTAGGAAGCAAATCTAGGTTATTTCTTTGTGACACTGAATTTTTTCCAGTGTTCATTTAATATTTGATATTGTCCTATTTGAATTGATTACTTTGTCTCTCCTCTCTCCCTCCACACAAATTTTAAAATTTTGACAAAAAAGATGGATATTGGGGGCAACAGAGGCTGCTAGAACCTAGACCTGGCTGGCCACCTAGGAGGCCATGTGGGAAGCACCTACACCCCCATCCTGCTTTGTTGTAATTTGGTTTAAAACTAAGTCATCCACTCTGTAGCTTGTCTCTCTGTTCAATTAAAGGAGGAGCTCAATGCAGCGTATCATCTTTTCAGCACCTGTTGGAAGACATTTCTCTTTCAACAAGCATTCCAAGTGGAGATTTTTTTTTTTAAATCATCATAGTCGATACCCAGTATTGGGTTTAAAATTGTTTTCTATATAATACAACCAGTCAGCATAGCTCAATCAGAGAGTCAGAGTCTCATGGTCATGGGTTTGAGTCCATTGGGCAAATTATTCCTGCATTGCTGGGGTTTGGACCAGAAGACCCTTCTGGTCCCTTCCCACTCTACCATTCTATGATTCTATGCAATGGATATATCTAAATCACTGTATTATGGAATCACTTTGAGATGCTTCATAGGAACCAATTAATAAATGGAATGATAAATAAAGAAACAAATTTTTTTGCCAGCCTTGGGTGTGATAGAAATTGATTGCTGGGACCGGGGGATGACAGCGGGGCAGGTACCATTTGCTGTTCCACCTCAAGCAAGAAAATTCCTTGGGCTACTCCTGCGACGTCTGGGCCCTAACATGCCATATTTACTGAATAAATTCTCAAACACACCTGTTATGATTTCAATTTTTAATTATTGTCTTTCATTATCAGCATTTCCCCTCTTTGCTTAATTCATTGCTTCTTTTATTCAAAGAGGTTTATGCTCCATGAGGGCTGAACTGGTCCTCGACCGTAATAATAATAAATAAATTGCTCCATGAGGGCATTGTTTAAATGCAGTATATTCACTTCTGGTGAACATTGTTTAGGCTTGCCAGACTCAATAGAGGACAGGACATCTGTGCCTTTAATTGCCCTGTTCTCTTTTGAGTCTGGAAACCTTAAAGAGAAACCAGCAGACCCTTTGTTTAATTTCCAAGCACAGGGTCTGCTGGTTTCTCTTTAAGGTTTCCAGACTCAAAAGAGAGCAGGGCAATTAAAGGCACAAAAGTCCTGTCCTCTATTGAGTCTGGCAACCCTAACTTTGTTGTTGTTGTTGTTGTTGTTGTTGTTGTTGTTGTTCTTCTTCTTCTTCTTCTTCTTCTTCTTCTTCTTCTTCTTCTTCTTCTTCGAATTACATGTACTTACATCACCCCTTCACCTGATCCAAGCTCATATTTACCATCTTGGTGTGAAAGACACCCTACCATCTGTGGTTTTTATTGAAAGGAGATACCAGCCCATAAGAAGCGGCTAATACTGAACAAGAGCAGCTGTGCACTGTCTCCAAAAAGAATTATGGGGCATGTATTGAATGTATGGCATTGCTTTGTAAGGATTCGCTGTGCTACAGTTTGGTAACAACAAGAAATGCTGAGAGGGCTAGCTGTTCAACTTGCTGCTTTGAAGGCTGGGATTTTTGCACATACAGGTCAACATAGTTTCTTCTCCCAAAGTTTTCAGACGCAGTGTAATTCCACAACATATGTCACTAGCTGCCACACAAGTAATTAACTTTGTCTACATAATAGGGAGGAAATTAATTTAATTACTAGGGTTAAAACAAAAAACAAAAAAAACCCACGTTGCTGAAGATTGTGTTGAAATCCGGGGGGGGGGGGGTGTCACAAGAATCTTTCCAAAAAATTCAGCATTAAAAGATACTTATAACCTCAAATTTGATCATAAAGAAATTCAGATTTTTTTTAAAAAAAAATGTTTGCGGGAAACATACCCATTAAAAACAATGAGAGGAAACAGCATAAGTGTTTTCTTTACTGTCAATACTTTCGATATTTTTTAAATTATCTATACGCTATTTCAAAGTACACAGTGGATTTTACATTTTAATATTTTTATGGGCAGGTGTATGGATATCTGAGCTGATTCCTTTACTCTCTCAGGAGGGAACAAAGAATTCCCACACCCGCAAAAAGCTAGTCGAAGACCCTCTAATTACCAAAGAACAGCATGAAAATGGGCATCTTTGCATCTTATGGTTAAAATCTGAAACATGAAATCTGCCACATTATGGAAGACAGCGCTCCACCACACACACAAAAGTTTGCACAGGTGGGTTCAGGACAATGAACACTGTCCCCACTCTTATTGCAGCTGACATCTGCATGGACCTCTACATGCTTCCACCTCTGTTTATGTAGGCTCCAAAGGTGTGATCTTTAGTCGGGGGGGGGACACAAGTTGTATGCATGTGGGTCAGCAGCAGTGTGTATCATGGGGCAAAGCTTCAGAGCTGTCCTGTCAACACCAGTGTTACGAACAGGGCTGTCTTAAGCCGTGGTGCAAAGGTCCCTCCGGCGCCCCCCCCCGTTTCCCAGAGTTACTGACCTTTACTGAGCAGCACTTTGCCCGGCGTGGCATGGTGGAGGTGCCCTCCAGGCATTGCTGCTCCGTGCTGCCTCACCGCTGGGGGAACCGCTGCTGCCACTGCTGCCCAGGGTGGGCGCGGCGTCGTGGCCACCGGGCGCCGCAGAGGCAGAGGATGGTGGCGGCCTCAGGACCCCCTGAGCTGGGAGCGCTTCCCCGCCCCACAGCACAGCAGGAGTCTTGCTGATTCTGCTTCACAAGGAGGAGAGGAGAGGAAGCTCAAGGGGGGGGCGCCGGCAGCAGCTGCTCCCAGACAACAGCCGTTCGGTGCCCCTTCCACACCCCTGGTGGCCAGGCGCCCTGGCGCCTTGCATTACCTGGCCTGGGCCTAGAGACGGCCCTGGTTATGAATGCCAACAGGACAAGGATGGGCAATGGCGAGGTCCGAGCTGTGCCGTTGCATCGGTGAGACCACCACTGCCAGTCTAGCATTCTCACTGGTGCAACAATGCAGCCCCAGCCACATCCTCCCTCCATTCAAACAAGCAGTAATGATGTCTGTGGTCTCAGGAGGGCAGCTCCATGACTCCACCAAATCACATCCGCCACTACTGCTCTTCCACATGTTGTGATTTGTGACCATCTGCGCAAGGGCTGCCAGGGATGTTCTTGCTTCATCAGTTAATGCCCTGTATCTCAGAGAACAATGCATTCACAGCTTTTAGCATGGCAAAAGCCATACATTTCCCCTGGAAAGTGGAATGGTGTGAACCATTTTTCTTTTTCAGGTCCCCACTCATTTATTCTGTCAGACATTTTCAGCGTAGCATTGTCAGATATTGTTCATGTGTTGTTGTTTTTTTAACAGGTGGTTTCAATGTATTTTCATTTACCGTACTTTTCCATCTATGAGACGCCCCCATGGATAAGATGCCTCCTATTTTGGGGGACTCAAAATTCAGAAAATGGGAGATTACACAGGGTTGTTGAGATTTTGGGGGAGGGGATTGCCGTAAATCGCTCACCTGCACGCATCACAAAACCCACCTCCCATCTGTCCCCTCGCTGGCAGAAGCTGCCGATTGCCCACCCAACTGCCGCAGCGGCAGCCAATCAACATCACCCATTGACACAGCAACCAATCACATGCACAATAGCTGCTAACAGACGCACCAGGAACCATTCAAACGTCCACCCTATTCACTACCCATTTATAAGACGACCCCAATTTTTTAGCATGATTTCTCAAGAAAAAATATAGTCTTATCCATGGAAAAGTACAGTATTGCGTTTATTTAGTTATAGATATACCACCATGATCTTGTCAAATGCTTTAATACATTCCCTAAATAAATAAATAATGGGATGGATAGATGTTATGCCGTAATGGTGTCTTGATGGCTTGCGCGTCTTAATGATCTCAGCTTTTGACTTGGTATACTCATAAAGAATTTGGGCAAAGGGCTGCATATTTATTGCTATCATTGATTATTTTCAAGCCATACTCTTCCTGTAAATAAAAACTTAAAGTTAGGAAGTGCCATCTCTTTTGGATTATTGCTGCATGCTTGCTCTGTTAATTGCTTCTTAATTATTAGAAAAGTAACGAGACAGGCCTTAATGATATCAGTCAAATTATCATCTAAGAGATGCAGAATCCGTCTGCGTTTGCTTCCAAATGTCTGCATATGGGCAAATGAGGTGGATTGGCATTCCATCCCATTAAGCTGTGGATGTAGAGGTGGTCCCTGATATTAGAAAGCTGTGAAGTCATGCAACATGTGTACTGCAACATACTTTTAGGTTTCATCTGCTTGGTGGCTTGTACCCTCTGAAGAAAAAACCCAATCCATTATTATTTGCCTAAGTCAAAGCCTTGTGTTTCTATAGTCCCTATGGAATGACTATAGCTTGGTGATAGAGCATATGTTTTATGTGAAAAAGGTCCCAGGTTCAAGCTCTGGTATCTCCAGTTCAAGTTTTGCAAGAGACCACAGTCAGAGCTGCTGCCAGTCAGAGTAGGCAATGCTGGTCTCATAGACAAATAGTCATACTTGACATATACAGGTAGCAGCATCCTATGGCTTTCATTCCAGATTCACATAGATCTGGCCTCAAATTTTCAAATATGAAGCAGGTGGCAAACATATTTCTTTCCAGGTCTGACACTTTTTGTAAAAACTTAAGATAATAAGGAACACAGTCTGACACGTTGCAGTCAACAAAGGCCCAATGTTTGCTAACAAAGATTGCATTCATTAATGTCCCGAAATAATGGAGATACTATTTCCAGCCACTTAAAAATAACTCATGGAGCAGCCTTTTCTTGTTCCTGTTGGGGGTTGTGTACAAATATAGATTCCCAAAGGAAAGTTTGTCATCGCAGCAGTATGCTAAATTATTTTTAAAATTCATGACAAACCTGCTGCTATCCAGGTCATCCGAAGGAAACTTTAGCTGCTCAAGAAAATGGCCACACACAAAAATTAATATTATCTCCATTCACGCACCATAAGCACACTTCAAGCCTCTGAGCATAGCTGTCAACTTTTCCCTTTTCTTGCGAGGAATCCTATTAGGGATAAGGGAATTTCCCTTTTAAAAAGGGAAAAGTTGACAGCTATGCCTCTGAGGAATATCTTGATTTGGATAATGCTTGTAATAAGGGTGACTAGCTAACAAATACAGAGATACTAACAAAGTATTAAACATAGAAAGGACAGAGCTTTTTAGTAGTCTTGTTGGAGCAGCCGAGACTTCATGGTCTGCACTGTTTTCAGCTGTATGCAATGAGTCTGGGCGAATGCTTCCAGTAGCTTCACTTAGAAAGTTGCTTGTTTCTTTTGTAAGAGCCTACCGCCAGCAGCCACATAGGAGATGTAGACACTTGAAAGACACTGAAATAACTCTGCTGTGGAAAAAAGATACATTTATTCCATTGCAGAGCAGGTGGCCTTCCCTATACAATTCGTTGGCACAAAGTAACATAGCAGCTGCCGTAGTTTTCTGTGAATGTGCACACATTAAGCATTTTGCACTAAAACTGTTATCATAGATAGATAGACAGACAGACAGACAGACAGACAGACAGACAGCACTGTTAGTTCACTGCCTCTGCACCCTCCTAATAATTAGCTATCAAATCTCTTCTTAGTGATAATGATGCTCAGCTGATCAGCCGCCTGCTGTCATTCTTTCACTCCATCTAGGGAGATTTTGGTTGCACTTATGAAATAAATAGCATAGTGCGGACCCCTCCCCTAAACTACGCAGTTTAAAATGTCCTCTTAGGTTAAAGGATTCAAACTAGGACACCAGCAAAATGCAGTAAACAACTGGTCACATGATTATACACTGTAAGCTAAGAGGTCATTTCTGTAAGGACAGTACACGCTTTAAAAAGATCCGGGAAGAAACAGGAAACTGAACCAATCGCCAAAACGCTGCTATGATCTCATGCTTCATTTCGAGACACATACTGTAGTAGAGGGGGAAAGGAGCATGAGGACTATTTTGGCTGCAGCTATGCTCACATGATTGGCTAGCTGTCTAGAAAGGAATGCTCTTCTTTTATAAATGGCCATCTCTGCTTTTGAAGTGAAATCATATCACAGGGAGCAAGTGGCAAGGCCCATCCAGGTCCCACATTTCAGGTTTCTGATGTTGCGCTCCAAGCCGTATCTTAAATAGAGCATACGCCAAACATGCATACACAGAAAGCTTATTCTGAAGGCGCGGCCAGTCTTTTCCTCATTGCTTCTTGGGTGTGTGGCAGGATGCAGAACACCTGTATCTCCCACATTTTCTCCTGGGTTGTGCCGCTACAGCATGTTTCATATGGACTCAGAAAATAACAATAAACAATAATCCCTTTCTCTGTGCAGAGCATCCTACTGCTGAGAAATGGAGGCAGAATTAAGATGGCTTTCATGATAACTCCTCATTGATCAGCAAACAAGCATGTCTGTACCATAAAGACCAGTGAGGGAGTGGATTTAGGTTTAGCTACCATAAGGGATCTTGGAGGGAGAAGTGCTAGGTATAGTTTAAGATTTTAGAATATATGGATATATTGCCCCCCAACCCCCTGGAGCAATTTTCGGTGGAGCGCATAGCACTGTGATGGGAAGAAGGGATTGCAAACATTTCCTCCTTCTCTGTTATGGTAATGGATTCCCTACCAACAGTGGGAAATCTCCATTTGATTTCAGAGGGAGAGAGACAGAGGTGCACATTCACAATGCTTTGATTATATTAACTGAATCCCAAAAGGTATCCAGAGCAAACTTGTGTGGTTCTACTAATCCACAAATTGATATACCTCCGCAGTTAAACTTTACCTGGCACCCAAAATCATTGCTCACCATGTGTATTGGTGCTTAGATTTACCGTACTCTTCTCTGTCTCACCATAAGGATCTCACCTTGTAAAGTGTTGAAATGGCATTTTAAACATGTTGGTTGTGATTTTAAAAGTTTGATCATGTATTGGGGGGTGCAGTCAGGGCCAGATTTAGGTTTGATCAGTCCCTAAGCTACTGAAGGTAATGGGTCCCTTTATATGTCCAGCTGTCCTTTGTCAACAACAAATTGCCACTGTTTTTGTGTGTTGAATATATGCTATATGGTAATTTATGAATCTAATAGCCATTTGTACATAACAAATAGGAGCCTACACAACACAAAACACTGTTGCTGTATATAGGTTTTATTTTATTTGCTTTTTATCTTATATTTTGGAAATGTACATCCAGGGGGTTTTTTTCTTTAAATTTTTTTTGGGGGCCCAAGAGAGTGGGGCCCTAAGCTATAGCTTGTTTAGCTTATATGTAAATCTGGCACTGGGTGCAGGAGCATAAGGGTTCAGTTTAATCCTATATATACTGTACTTACCCGGGAATACGTTCTCTCAAACTCAATAAGACTAACCTCTGAAAAGCATGGATATTCCACTGTAAGAGAACATGGTTTCTCATGGAGCCTTCCCTGTTGGTCAGTAGGTAGTTGGGAAGGGAAAGTTCATTCATTTAGTGTTGGTTTATTCAGAGGTTGTGGGGGTGGGGGTGGATCTGAATCTGTATTTTAGGATGCTTTTGATTAATTACTTCATCCATCTATGCCAAAACTAGATAGCTCATTTAATCATTAAGATATAGCAGAAAATCAAAGAAGTGAGACTGCTGCATTCCCAATTGAATGTGAGCTCTCTCTCTCTCTCTTTGGAAATGGGGGTTAGAATCAATTCCAAAATTAGTATCTGTTTAATATTTGTTGCTTTCAAAGTGCACTTTTCCCCTGAGAAATCAAGTTTCAACAGATAAAACAAAGGACGAATCTTTGCAAACTCATCACTAGAATATAGACCAGGCACCCCCAAACTGCGGCCCTCCAGATGTTTTGACCTACAACTCCCATGATCCCTAGCTAACAGGACCAGTGGTTGGGGAAGATGGGAATTGTAGTTCAAAACATCTGGAGGGCCAAAGTTTGGGGATACCTGATATAGACCACTGAAAACCACCCAGTTGTGGGTCAGTGGTTTTTATGGACAGGGCAAAGTCCCACCTTTTCTCCCAAGAGCTCAAAGTGGAAGGCACACTTCTCCACTGCTCCATTTTATCCTCACAACATCTGTGAGGTAGGATAAGCTGAGAGGCGATGGCAGGCCAAAGGACCTGCCAGTGGGCTTTATGATCGAGTTGAGTTTAGAGCACTTTGTTACATGGCCAGTACTAATTTAAGAGGGAGGAAAGGCCCTTATGAGAAGTGTCACCTGCAGAACATGTACAAGTCATGAGTTGACATAAGTTATAAATCATCCTAAGAACCATGCAAGTAGAGCAGGGGACTCATACCTATGGAATCTATTCTATTGAAATACTTTTGTCCAATGGAAATGTACAGTACCATGCGTCCATGTAATGCATAGCTCCCCATGAGGAGACACAGAGGAGAGTTCCCTCTCACCCACCTGCAAGTAGATAATCATGTTGGAGCATGACCAATATGGGAGCTGATGCTTCTTTGTGTATCTAGGTCCTAAGCCTTATATATCATAACTAACAAGTTGAAATTGGATCGGAAGCACAATTCTTTCAGAACCCATGTTATGGGTCCTAGAAGACATTCTACTATCTGCCTAGCCACATTTGACACCAGCTGCAAAATCTGTATTGTCTTTTAGGGCAACCTCACATCAAGCACATTGCAGGATTCCAGTTGAGAGGTTACCAGAGGATAGGAAACTTTGGCAAGGCTATCTCTGCTCAGGAACAGACACCCTTGGTGGACCAACTGAAGCTGGCTAAAAGCACTCGAAGCCACCAGAGCCACTTGGGTCTCCAGTGACAAGGAATGGATCAAAGAGTACTCTCAAAATGCATACTTCCTCCTTCAGTGGGAATATGATGTCATCTAGAGCGGGCCATCTACCTAACTCCCAGAGATGGCAACCACCAACCCATAAAGCCTCAATCTTGTCAGGATTAAGCCTTTATTTTCCCGCATCCAGCCCATTCCAGTGTCTAGTAGACAAATATGGAGTAACTAAAAGATTAAACAACATCTAAACATGTGATGGCAGAAACCACTACTAGACTGTGGCTGCTTAGTCATTCCAACTGTGCTGAATACACAGGTATGTGCTGGGGAGAGAAAACAAAAGTAGCTCATAGCAATTATTGCTCTTTGTTACAAGCATATTACAATTTTAGCGCATCAGATTACAAACATTTACAATTTTAGCACATCCGATTCAGGGCTCATTATACATACAGGAATTACGAACAGGCTGTTGGATACCGGGTAGCTACCGGTATGAGTTCCAGTGGTATCGTCAACAGTAAGGGAGGCAGCTCTGCAGCTTGTAGGTTTGTAAAACCTTTTCAGCAGAGTGCTAATATAAAATGCCACTTACAGTATCGTTTTCTTCCAACACTGAAATTGGCTATATGAATGAAAACATTCCCCCGAACCAAAAAAAGAAAAAGCAGGACTGTCAAATATTTGGCTACATAGCCCAGCCTGCTAACACCTGTTGGTTTTGTTATTTTTGGCAACAGAGGCATAAGAGTCTGATTTAAGCACATATTTCACTAGAGTTGGCCTGCTGGCGAGCTCAATCAAAACAAGCCTACCCAAGCCTGAAGTCATTATATTATG
This sequence comes from Zootoca vivipara, assembly GCF_963506605.1. Lineage (NCBI taxonomy): Eukaryota > Metazoa > Chordata > Lepidosauria > Squamata > Lacertidae > Zootoca > Zootoca vivipara. Next base: position 101,748,147 of record NC_083276.1, read on the forward strand.
CTGCTATGAAGTACAGGAATGTTGACATTACGAGACGCCACACAATGCTGTTGCCACAAACTGGTGCAGAAGGGAACAGAGTAGGACCAGAGCCAGAGTCCAAGTTTCAACTGCACTGTCATGTCAGATTTGCGCTCTCATGACTCTGCTCATGAAAGGAACCCAGCTCAGAAATGTAGGCTCTAAGGGCTTCCTCTTTGCAAAGTTCTTCACAGGCGATGGGAGAAATGTTTTCAGAAGCAAAGACAACAGAAAAGAATGCATGATGCATAGAAAAACACACCCAGGGAGGGGGGAAAGTTTTGTTATCAATTACAAAGTATGGCTTGTGAACAAGGTCTGATGCACAAGCACGCCAAATCTACTTTAACTGCACAACTTGAATTTGCTGATATGCAGCTAAATTCTGCCTGCAAAATAGTGACAGTCTGGAAGTGCCCCCCTCCCAAAAAAACTAAGGAATTACAGCAAACTCCCCCTGCCTGTCCTACTAGAGGGTTCCAGGAATTATTCTGCATTAAGTACATACATAGTAAAATAATGAAATATTTCCATCATTTCAGTCATCTAGGTTTGCCATATTTCAAAAAGTGAAAATCCAGACCCAAAAGTTGTTGAGCTATTTTTGGGAAATCTCAAGACAGTTTTAATTTTTGAACTATTTTTAATGAAATTCACCAAAATCTACACTTCCTGCATGGGCTGCCATACATCCAGATTTCCCAATCATAGAATTGGAAGAGACCACAAGGCCATCCAGTCCAACCCCCTGCCAAGCAGGAAACACCATCAAAGCATTCCGGACAGATGGCTGTCAAGCCTCTGCTTAAAGACCTCCACAGAAGGAGACTCCACCACACTTCTTGGCAGCAAATTCCACTGTCGAACAGCTCTTACTGTCAGGAAGTTCTTCCTAATGTTTAGGTGGAATCTTCTTTCTTGTAGTTTGAATCCATTGCTCCGTGTCCGCTACTCTGGAGCAGCAGAAAACAACCTTTCTCCCTCCTCTATAAGGCATCCTTTAATATATTTGAACATGGCTATCATATCACCCCTTAACCTCCTCTTCTCCAGGCTAAACATGCCCAGCACCCTAAGCCATTCCTAATAAGGCATCGTTTCCAGGCCTTTGACCATTTTGGTTGCCCTCCTCTGGACACGTTCCAGCTTGTCAGTATCCTTCTTGAACTGTGGTGCCCAGAACTGGACACAGTACTCCAGGTGAGGTCTGACCAGAGCAGAATACAGTGGTACTATTACTTCCCCTGATCTAGATGCTATACTCCTATTGATGCAGCCCAGAATTGCATTGGCTTTTTTAGCTGCTGCATCACACTGCTGACTCATGTCAAGTTTGTGGTCTACCAAGACTCCTAGATCCTTTTCACATGTACTGCTCTCAAGCCAGGTGTCATTTCAGCGATTTCCACTTGGATGCTGTTTAAGAGGGCCAAATACTGGCTGTGTCCATTAAATTCCAGACATTTGGCAACCCTACAGTAATTGAAACAACCTAACACCAGAAAGGGGGGGGATTTAATGCAATCCTAGGTATGAAATCCCCTGCAGTCATGAGCTTATTCCATAGTAAGTGTGTTAAGGATGTAACCTAAAATTTGTTTAAGTTGACTTTACATTCAAATGGCACAGAAATCTCTGTACTGTACAACAATTACAGGGGGTGTTGCTTTCAAAGGGCCCAATAACTGTAGTGGCGGTCACATGAAAACCGTAGGAGCATAAAACTAGGCTAGGCAGCATGGAAAGTTTAAGTAATTTTAGCCGGGGGGGGGAGGGTGGAATTTAAGTGGAAGATCATTTAATATGAAACTCCTACTCTGTTTTATTCTCTGAGAGGAAAGCGAGTAGGTGGACAATGAAATTTGAAGTTCTGCCTGGTATTCCAGTGCAAACAAACCAGCAGACGAATCGGATGAAGATAATGATGTGATGTGCATAGAGGAAGCAGAGGCTGAGCTGAATACTCCCCCCCCTTTTAAGCCTTCCCCAGGGAGAAGAAGGGAGCCAGAATACAAATAGAAGCTCAGGGAGAGGGGGGGGAGATGCCTTTGGTGAAGGGAAGATAGATGTGCTTTCCCATGCATGCCACTGCCAAGCAGCGTGGAGAGACAAAACACCTTTTGTGTGGGTTCATTTACTATAGATCAACAGGGCATTAGCAATGCAGCAAGCTGTTTATGTAGAAAAAAAGCAGCATGCTGTCAGATGGCAAGTAGAGTGCACACACAGTAATAGCTATTCAGATAAGTCACTTGGGGGGGGGGAATGTGCAATAACATAGGAGAGAGAAATATGAAATGTGAAACACCAAATGTGAAAGGTAGTGGAAGCAAAGCAAGAAGAGCAGAAAGAAAGATTTATGATAGATGGATAGATAGATAGATAGATAGATAGATAGATAGATAGATAGATAGATAGATAGATGATAGATGATTAGACAGACAGACAGACAGACAGACAGACAGACAGATAAATGAGAGAGAGAGAGAGAGAGAGAGAGAGAGAGAGAGAGAGAGAGAGAGAGAGAGAGAGAGATGATAGATAGATAGATAGATAGATAGATAGATAGATAGATAGATAGATAGATAGATAGATAGATCTCACAATCCTACTTCAGCGTTTGGGGGCCCTTCTTCTTCTGTGATTAAGCATCAAATATTGTACATTATGCATGCATGCATGCATACATACATACATACATACATACACACACACATATCCAGATTTAAAGTCAGCCTGCAAAGCGGCCGTCTCAAGCAACAAACAAAGATGAAGATAAATGGAAAGTCTTTTTTCATAACTGAGGAGCGAATTAAACATCATGAAGCCTAACAGTGGGCTTTTAAAAATGTTTCTGCAACATCTTAATAGGCAGAGTTAAAACATGAGGAAATATAAATCCATTTAAAAATCTTTTGCTTTTATTATAGCTATGAACCGGGGAGGGATATTTTGCCAGCACAGTAAAGATCTGTCATACATTGCTAGCTATTGGGGGGGGGGGAGAGAGAGAGAGAGAGAGAGAGAGAGAGAGAGAGAGAGAGAGAGAGAGAGAGAGAGAGAGTTTGGGCTTGCATTTATTTATTCATGATGAGCCACAGCCACACGCATACAACTTTTTTATTATAGTGAGCATATATGTCTTTGTGCCATCATTTTACATCAGACTTTTAAGATAAATTATTGCATTCAGAACAAGAGCTATTTTCACATTTGGTACCCCTTAGCAATCATCTCACACACGTTTTTCAGGAGGTTAAAAGTAAAACTTAAAAATTATCTACCTAGCACACGAAGACACAGCAATTATAAGGCAATATCAAATGGCATTGTACGCTTGGAAATGTCTGACAGCACATGGAATGAGTTGCTGGGTTGTTGGCACTAGGTTGGTTCTAGAATGGATATGGGATTTATAGAAGAGGACAATCCCAGACAAACCTCAGTTATTAGAGCACCTTTGGGAATGTCTCTAAATGATGGGCTTCCATTATTGCCGCTTCACAAAAGGCCCTCGGGTCATAAAACCTTCAGAGAAAATGCTACCAAATGTCTCCAGTAACAAATGACTAAGCAGAGTACTGCTTAGTGCTAGAACTGCGAAGAAGGTTTAAGATACAGCTAAATCTTTGTGCTGCTAGCTCCTCTCTTTTCTTTTCCTTTCTCTTCGTTAAAACATAAACATGTTGCCTCTTCCCATCCAGTTCCTGAATGTTTGTCTGCAAGAAACTCACTTTGACCAATCAGACTGAGGAAGAAAACAGTTTTGCACATTGGGTGTTTTAAGCCTGCTGGGATGGTCAACTGTGTTTCTAAAAATGTCTTTACTTTCTTCATTCAGACGACTGTAGAAGTCAAGCATGTTGTTGCAGAGAGGGTTCTCTCCGCTTCCCAAGGAAAACAGTTATCCCAAGGGAAACAGTCACTGCAGAAAGGTTTAAACAGGCACACCCTTTATTTAAGATGATCAACCAATACCTGTTACAACAGCAGTAAGCACGGAAGTGGAAACTGAAACAAAACTCACAACTCAGCCTCTCTCTTTCCCTTGAGTTCCAAGATACATTGACCACTTAGTGGGTTTTTCTTCTCAATGCAGTGGGTATGGAAAACTCTTGCCTGTCCTGACACAGTGAGATCTAGAACTAACTGATTTAACTATAATTCCTCATTACACCTGTAAGGGGAAGAGAGTATAGAGAACCTCCCCCTCTCATCAGAAGCAGCTCCTCCCCAAGCAGCGATGGAAGTGCGGGCTCTGAAGAGGCTAGTCAGGAAACGGAGAGAGAGTGCCAGGTCTCTAGCAGCATGGGAGAGCCCCGGCTCCACAGGCGGGAAGAGAGAGAAGCGGAAAGGGGGGGAGGGAAAGCACGGAGCGTAGACCTTTTCCCCCAGTTCCGGAATTACGGAGGGGAAGAAAGGGGAGGAGATTCACTGTCCCGCGACTCTTATGTTGGGGAAGTTGCGCAGGGGGGCAGTGCCAGATTCTGGATCGGAATGAGCAGACATGTTTCCAACACCCCGTTACACTGTAAATAGAGTGCACCAATAAAGACTGTTAAAAGACAAGCATGTGGAGAGTCGTTACTCTAGAGTAGCCGCAACAACCTCTGACAACACCTAAACATCAGGGAATTTGAAACCACTCTGTTGCTACAAATGGTATATATGGAATTTAGGGCCTACAGTGCACAGAAATCCGAACCTTCACTCAAATCTCAGGAGCGTTTGTGTCATTTTTCAGTTTCTAGGGGGTTTAACCATATCTCTAGCATTATGCTATCTGTTTTGGGAATGTATACCCAGTTTATTTATGGGAGTTATTGGTGGGGGGGGGTTAAATTATATATAAAACATGAGGAAACAGGCAAGAGTTCCAAGGGGGTGGGTAACAGTGTGTATTTATGTTCCTCATCCCTGCCCCCGACCTCAGATATTCTAGCTGCCACTCTTTTTAATTCTCTGGGACACAAGTCAGAGCCGCACCATACATTTAAAGCCCTCAGCTTCCCCTTGAGCATCCTGGGAACTGTAGTTTACCTCTTCACAAAACTACAATTCCCAGCACCCTTAGCAAACTGTAGTTCCCAGGATTCTTTGTGGGAGGAAATGTGCTTTAAAAGGGCTTTTACATTTACGATGTGGATGCGACCCCAGCAGCCTCGGAGGAAACCACCCTTGCCAGGAAATGGTTGACAAAACAGTGAACCTGCCGCCATCCCTTCCTTTAAGTATGACTTGTCATGTCGGCAGATGCAAGTAAAACTGGGAATAAAGCTGTTTAGCCTTGTTTAGTCCTCAGGCATTCTGTGTGTGTGTGAACCTGAGGAAAATTAATTGATGGGCATATTGTGGTTTTCATTTACTCCTATTAAGCAGTTTCTCACATGAGAAGATGCCTGGGAGCGAGCGGAACCTCCCCAGGAAGTTGTCGTTTGCCAGACTGCGACTGAAATCCTATGCCAACCTTTGCATTTTAAGAAAAGCAGCCTCAGCTCAGTATTCTCCATGGTTAGTTGGGAAGCACAAAAGACTCAAGATTAGACGCTTGCTAATTGCTGGCATCGGTGATCCCTTGAGCCACTGCGAAGAACTTGAAGCGTTCATAGAATCATAGAGTTGGAAGAGATCACAAGGGCCATCCAGTCCAACCCCCTGCCAAGCAGGAAACACCACCAAAGCATTCCGGACAGATGGCTGTCAAGCCTCTGCTTAAAGACCTCCACAGAAGGAGACTCCACCACACTTCTTGGCAGCAAATTCCACTGTCGAACAGCTCTTACTGTCAGGAAGTTCTTCCTAATGTTTAGGTGGAATCTTCTTTCTTGTAGTTTGAATCCATTGCTCCGTGTCCGCTACTTTGGAGCAGCAGAAAACAACCTTTCACCTTCCTCTATATGACATCCTTTTATATATTTGAATATGGCTATCATATCACCCCTTAACCTTCTCTTCTCCAGGCTAAACATACCCAGCTCCCTAAGCCGTTCCTCAAAGGCATTGTTTCCAGGCCTTTGACCATTTTGGTTGCCCTCCTCTGGACACGTTCCAGCTTGTCAGTATCCTTCTTGAACTGTGGTGCCCAGAACTGGACACAGTACTCCAGGTGAGGTCTGACCAGAGCAGAATACAGTGGTACTATTACTTCCCTTGATCTAGACGCTATACTCCTATTGATGCAGCCCAGAATTGCATTGGCTTTTTTAGCTGCTGCATCACACTGTTGACTCATGTCAAGTTTGTGGTCTACCAGGACTCCTAGATCCTTTTCACACGTAGTCTCCCCATGTGTGGGGCTCTGATGGCTGGAAGGGCTCCAATACCCTTGGACTCTCCATTCTCCTAGTGGGCAGGGTCGTCTTCTCAGCTGGCCAGTGAGTCTTGTTCTCAGCTGCAATCCGGACTCTGAGGCAGGGCTGCGTTTAACCGCTCCTCAGCATTCCGGATCCCACCTTCGCCGCCAGTTGTTGTGAGGTGGGGTTCGTGATTTCAGCTCTCTTGACATAATATGCTGAAGACAGTTCTCTAGTAACACTTCTTTATTAAAGCAAACAAGACTAAGCTCTGAGGAGAGGAAAGCTACATTTATAGGGACAGGGAACTAGCTAGAAAGAGATACATTTTGGAAGGAACAATATCAGGCAATCACAGTGCTGCCTTTTGGAGGAAACCAATAAGACAGAGGATCCAAATACAGCAGCTTAAATGAACCAATACAGTCATACCTTGGTTTAAGTATGCCTTGGTTTGAGTATTTTCAGTTTAAGCACTCCGCGGACCTATCTGGAATGGATTAATCCACTTTCCATTACTTTCAATGGGAAAGTTCACTTCAGGTTAAGTACGCTTCAGTTTAAGTACTCTGCGGACCATCTGGAACAGATTAATCCACTTTCCATTACTTTCAATGGGAAAGTTTGCTTCAGGTTAAGTACGCTTCAGTTAAGTACAGACTTCCGGAGCCAATTGTGTTTTTAAACCGAGGTACCACTGTAGTAGCTGTACCTTCTGGAACCAAAAGGCAGTTACTTTACCCTAATGCAAATGCATACAATAGGAATACAGATATAAAATCCTTTGACTCAAATACACAACACCCAACTTGGCATTTTTAGTGACAGAGAGGGTAGAACTTAAGACTCCATAATGTTTCAGGTGTTTGCCTGGAAAAGCAAAGGACCAGTGCTTGGAGGATGTGGGTCTGCTGAGGCATAGCTCTGACCCGAGTCTGCTAGTTTTAAACCTGTAGCTGAAAGATTTTATCCATAGCAATGGAGAGATCATGTCAGGGCAAGTCATAACAAGGTAGCAAGTCAAGGTGTGAGATAAAGTAAGGCAAGAACAAGAGGACAGTAAGAGTTGGTTGCTCACGTCAGGGAAGTCACACTGCTTGACCCAGAATGCTAAATAGCGGAGATAAGCTAATCAGGATGGAGATTTCAGTCACTACTTAGGATCAGCACTAGAATAGCTGCAGGAACTACTCACCGTTGCTCCAGTTTCATTCGCCGGCTAACATGCGTCTCTGGCAACACAAGTCCCAGTGTTTACCTGCTATCCCACAGGCTCTACTTCCAAGGCCTGTCTTGCATCACGGGTCCTAGCAGGAAAATGATTAAGACAGGCTAGATCAGGGGTCCACAAACTAAGGCCTGGGGGCCGGATGCGGCCCAATAGCCTTCTAAATCCGGCCTGCGGATGGTCCAGGAATCAGCATGTTTTTACATGAGTAGAATGTGTCCTTTTATTTAAAATGCATCTCTGGGTTATTTGTGGGGCCTGCCTGGTGTTTTTACATGAATAGAATGTGTCCTTTTATTTAAAATGCATCTCTGGGTTCTTTGTGGGGCAAAGGAATTCGTTCATATTTTTTTTCAAAATATAGTCCGGTCCCCCCAAAAGGTCCGAGGGACAGTGGACCGGACCCCTGCTGAAAAAGTTTGCTGAACCCTGGGCTAGATCATACATTGGCACCATTTAGCCACCCCCAACCCTGTGTTTTACATAAACATTATATAGGAGCACCTATTTCTGAGTTACGAAAGAAAAAGTGAGGCCGGGGGCGGGGGTGAGAGTAAGTAACCACAACTGGTTCTTAAAATACACTTTTAAAAAAACCAAAACAATTTGTATACTGAATAACAATTTTAAAAGCAACAACAGGCCTTTGAGCCATGTTGTGAATCTTGGCGCTTTCACAATGGTGCACCGAAGCCGCTGAAAATGTTTCCCTGTCAGAGGTAGCGAGGATAGGTTAGTTAGCATGATCCCAAAAAGATTTAGAATATCATGTGTTTCTTCAAGGACGCTAGCTTTACATTCAGTGAGTGCCATAAAAACTGAGTTATTTTTGTACCGTGTCCAAATTCTGTACTATTACTCCAGTGACAATTTGGGCCCATAAATGTAGACAAAGCGCTGACAGTATCCTGCAGCATTTTAAATTTGAATTATTAGAAGGACGTCACTCGTGCCTGTTGCATGGCGCTGGTCCCCTTAATCATGAGGGAAAGGTGGCGTGCTTGGAGTTATGTGTCTCTGAACTAGTCAATAGCCCCTTAACTTGCCAGAGTTTGTTGAATCTTGAACACAAGGATGGGGAAACTGTAAACCCACACCCCACCCCACCCGGTTTTGTTGGACTCCAGCTTCCATCAGCCCTAGCCAGTATGGCCTAAAGTCAGGGATGATGGGAGTTGTAGTCCGAAATAACTGCAGTGCCACAGGTACACCATCCCTGCTTTAACATGCAGAATGCATAATCTGCTCAGGGAGTTCATGGCAGATGAGTGAACATAGGCTTGCAACCTACAACTCACTTCAATCTCTTGTGTTTCTTGACTGTGCATTAATTACATTAAACGAGCAAATAAAAAAATTGAACTGACTCCACACGTCTTTATTCCTTGGGCAACTGACTCTGTAAACAGGTTATAAGACTTAATTTGTGTTTAAAGGGCCTATACTTTTTTGTCTCTTTAAGCTCCTTTACAAGTTCCTTATCTCATGTTCTCTGCTGGAGATCTATAAACCCACTCTCTTCATAGTTAAAAAGAACATAATGAGATTAGATCGAGAGCCAGCAAATCAACAGTTCCTCGATGGATTTTCTAAATTCTAATTAGAATAATGTAATTGTGGTGAGGTTTCCATTTTCCTAATAGGCCAGGGACATGATTATTTTTCTTTCTACATGAGCAACATAATTAATTTCTTTCTGTATATGTTTCACAATGGCAACACTGAAAAATTATAAACATTGTGAAACATGTTAACACAAAGTTTTTTGGATTATCATACAAGATAAAAATTCATCCATAAGAAAAGATAGCAACAAATAACAAGTAACCAAAACAGAATTAATGATTTACATTTATAGCTAACAATGATTTACTGGTGGAATTCACAGGCTCTTAAGAAGTGTTTCTTTGCCACCATGTTGTCATAAATAACTCCAATGATAGGGAAAGATTATGTTACTTTAGTACGATTGTAGGTGAGTGATCACATCAATGCACAGTGTAAGAAAGAAACAGACACAGACTTTCAATTTGTTGACATAGAACAAAAATGACAAATGAAAAGAGGTGTTCTATCATACTGGGCATCACATTCTCTGTGATCTGAAAATGGAGATGGACTGGAGCAAAAGGTTGGAAGACTGTTATTCCATATAATCAAACACGAAGGGCAAATAGCAGATTTAATGGACACTAGTAAATAACAAGTGTGAATTCAAATTTTCACCCTACAATGGAGGCTGTGGTTTGTTACTGACTTTTGACAAAGCCAGGATTTTACTTCACAATAATTCTGACCGATATTAGATATTAATTCTTTTTAAAAGCATCATTGCTACTGGTAAATTGTCTACTCTGAAGTAAATCAGATTTCAATGGGATTTTATCTAAAGTTTGTATGTAGAGGATTGCGACTTAAAGCAGTGGAGGCAATGGCCTGGATTCAAAGAGCCTCTTGCACATGCTCAGTGATGGCACCCTAACCATTTCTAGGCCAAAGTAAGGCCCAATGAGCAGCGTTCAACTAACTCGTCTCCTTGGTGCAAGGATTTCTACTTGCACAATGTGCCTCCCTCCACCCCGGTTTGTGCACCATCCACACTTCTGCTCTAGAAGGTTGTGGAAAACCCCATGGCAAGTATTGTGGAGCACATAGGGAGAGGAGAAAATGTCCTGTTGCATCATGTGCTAATGGAATGTTCATGTAGCACTGCTTGGAAAGCAATCTACTGAGTTCAATGGGGCTTTGCTTGCAGCTATATTGGTGTAGCAGGATGCGGGTGGCACTGTGGTCTAAACCAGTGGTCCTCAACCTTGGGCCTCCAGATGTTTTTGGCCTACAACTCCCATGATCCCTAGCTAGCAGGACCAGTGGTCAGGGATGATGGGAATTGTAGTCTCAAAACATCTGGAGGCCCAAGTTTGAGGACCACTGGTCTAAACCACTGAGCCTCTTGTGTTTGCTGATCGGAAGGTCAGCAGTTCAAATCCGAACGACAGGGTGAGCTCCTGTTGCTCCGCCCCAGCTCCTGCCCACCTAGCAGTTCGAAAGCAGCACACTAGTGCAAGTAGATAAATAGGTACCGCTGCGGTGGGAAAGTAAATGGCATTGACTGAACTTAACCGTCCAGTGATCATTTAACTTTTTACCTTTTAGATTGGTTCAGGATTGCAGCCTAAGGCTTCCCACTCTGCATGGAGAAGTTACTGATCTCCCCTTCCACTTATAGCCCCTCATGCAACTTTGAAAGCCCATCAGGAAGCTCTCAGGAATTTCAGGAGTTGGTTTTCAGGGATATAAGCAGATGCAGTGGAATCTGAAATGCCTCAGGCAGGACACTATGTTCATCTCTTTGCACTGTGGCAAATATCCCGTAGTGTATCTTTGACATATTTCCCCCTGCTATTTCTTTTCCTCTCTGCTGCTGCCTCTTCTCCCGGAGACTGATCTTCTGAGACTGATTTCTTAGTATATCATGTCAACTTATAAAATGGGTTCGCTCAAGACGTGTTCATACCCTACACAGAAAGCAGCAGCCGCAAAGCATTCAGTTCAAGCCATTTCCCAAGCGTCTCTTTATCTATATCCCGCTTTACCACTACCCAAAGGAGTCTCAAAGCAGCTAACATTCTCCTTTCCCTTCCTCTCCCACAACAAACACTCTGTGAGGTGAGGGCTGAGAGACTTCAAAGAAGTGTGACTAGCCCAAGGTCACTGCATGTGGAGGAGCAGAGACACGAACCCGGTTCCCCAGATCAACCGTCAGTAAGAGAACATGTAGGTAGGAAAGGGCTGCGATGGCTCATTGCAGGGTCCAAGGCCCCTAGTGTTACTAGTGAGTAAGGCCCTATTATCTTTCAAGGAGAAACTAGCCTGAAAATCTGCTTTGGATTCCTTACACTGGGAATAGCCAATATGGTTCCTATTAGATGTTCTATTAGGAACCAGTCAACATGGTCCTGGGTGATGGGAGCCGTAACACAGCGACATGTGGAGGTTTACCAGTCCCAGAGCTACATTTCCCAGCACCCTTAAAAAATTACAGCTCCCACTGTATTACACATTTGCATTCAACTATCTCCCTGTTATGTCAGATTGTGTTATGCAATATCTGTGACTACAGTTCTGAGGTAAATCTATTCTACCTCTTGCCGTGCCATACAATTTTTTTAAAAGCTCATTCTTTTAGAAGACACTGTTGCTGACACTTAAAAAGGGGTGTTTGAAAATGCACCGTAATGACCGGAAGGACAACATTATTTTTCACTCACTTTTACGAAAAGGAATGCAATTTCTGCCTCCGAAATTGGTACTCAGCCACTAGTTCTCACACTCTTTAATGCTCTCATGAGTAGGTAACGCTCTTTCTATGAGGAAAATATGATTGATTGTTACAGTGACAGTAATTGCATTTTAGCAAAAGTAACTATTCTGGTAATTTTCTCCAGGAAAGAGACATCTAACTAACTTAAAAAGCATGTTACTTCTTAACACATCAACTTTGGCAAATTTAACACAAAAGAATTTTTTTATGTGTTCACAGATGTAACAGCATGCAGTCAGCCTAATTTTAAAGTATTTTTTGTGCTGTGTCTCTCATGATACTCCAAAATATTAAATGCCAAGGAGAACAACAGAATCTCAGGTTTCCCCCAGACCCACTTCCTCATAGTCCATTTCCCCCCCCCCATCTCTATCCTCATCCCTTGATTTCTTTCTGTCTCTGCTTTACTTGCCCAACAGCAGCTGGTGGGGCAGTACAATGGGCAGGAATTGCCTGCCACCATTGAATGGTCCCCCAAAAGAGGGGACACATGTGGCCTTACCAACAGGAGATGAGAGATGGTGCTGACTTATGAAGATGTAATGAACTGACAGGACGACAGGGAGGAGGAGGAAGAGGATGCCAATGAGTGGTGTAGCCCGGACTGGGACACACCAGGACAAGCAGGAGATGGGGAAGGAAGTACTCACAAGGTGATGGAGCATGGCGAGGGGATGAAAGTTAATGCACAGGAACCAGAACAGCAGGACCCATCGTCAGAGCCAGAGGGGCCCCTGTCCTCATGAACACGGTGGGCTTTGAGGTGTAGGGAGCAGTGGGAGGTGCACTCTAAGAGGCTGAGGCAGGCAAGTCCACAGCCCAACTCCCTAGCTGGCCAGGTAGAGCTCGCCAGCTCTGGGAGGAAGTGCTTGAGTAGGCATAGAACAGGTGAGTGTCACATGACTCCTCAAGCCTAGATGCTGCAATCAACATGCAAGCTACAAAAGGGAAGCAGAGCAGAGATACTGCGTCTACTCAACTGCCTATGACTATGTTGATCAGGCATCCCCAAACTTGGCCCTCCAGATGTTTTGGGACTACAACTCCCATTGTCCCTAGCTAACAGGACCAGTGGTCAGGGATGATGGGAATTGTAGTCCCAAAACATCTGGAGGGCCGAGTTTGGGGGTGCCTGATGTTGATGGACCTTGCCTCTCTACAGGACTGTGCTTTGGGTTTGACTCTGGACAGTTTCCTGACTGTGGGACTTCAGACCTGACTACTTGGCTTGACCCTGGACTTTGCTTGTGTGGCTTGACCCCCAGACTTGGCATACTGACTTGCTCCCAGCTAGGCCTGGGGTTCAAGACAGAAGGTGTGCCCAGCATGGACTGTTGGTTTTAGTGCCTACACCCAGTGGATGAGCTTCATGCTCTGGCAACGGGGGGCAGAGAGCAGGTGGGGCGGGGCTGGTGAGCATCCTGGGGGCATGGTGCTCAGCATGGGGGGGGGGCAGCCACGATGACACCCTACTGGGATCATGCTGCCGGGGGCGGTGCGCTCCCCCCCACTCCTCTTCCTCCGCCAGTGCCTACACCAGGTATCCCCAAACTGCGGCCCTCCAGATGTTTTGGCCTACAACTCCCATGATCTCTAGCTAAGAGGACCAGTGGATGATGGGAACTGTAGTCCAAAACATCTGGAGGGCCACAGTTTGGGGATGCCTGGCCTACACCTTTGAAATGTGTTCTCTAGTCAATCAGCAGCTATTCAAAGTCAAGGTTGTTGCCTCCCAGCTACCACATTTCTTCCACCACTGCTAAGGACATGGGACTTCCTTAGTGACTGCCTACCCAATGATGGCAGCTTGGCCTTACCTGTCCATCATGTCCCATGGACTTCTGCACATGGCCAAGACTGGACACTGAGGCCGAAATTTAAAGGAGAACACTGGCAAGGATTTCATCACCTTTACAGTGTTTTCCTGCTGGAAGAATCACACCCTAATCTGCTTTTATGAGTGGACCCATCTGAGTGAGCAATGTTAGGTCGGTGTTCTACCCCTCCACACATGCGGAGGACAATTTGTGGAGAGGGCTATTATGGGTTTCATACACAAAGATTATCTATAATGATAGGTCTGTGACAGAATTTGAGAAAGCCTTGTACCATAATATCAATGTGACAAATGTTCCTGTTGATCTTATTATTGTAGACAATTTTGTGCATTTTTGTGAGAAAGCAATACACAACTGTTTTAAGTAGGTGAACGAATTATACAAGAGGATTGAAAGCAACAGTTAAAACACACGCCAGTATTATAGATAATAGAATGTGCTTCAATCCTGGACTGATGTAGAAATGTGAAATGGGCAGTACAACCAGTAATGATGAGAATTTCTGCTTCACTCATAATTCATTGAAAGAGAAGGAGCATGAAGAGAAAAATTGCAGACATCTCTGTACATGGAAAGTAACTGGAATATCTGTTTAATGTACTACTTCATTCCCTTTCTCCTTTATAATGACCTTCAACCTTGCTCTGAGGCAAGAACGTATGGGAAAGTTAACAATATGGAAGAAAGTATATAATCATACAGCACAGATACAGCAACTTGTCATATAGTGACAGTAATTCTCGTGATGGACTACACGGTAAATCATAATAATGTTCATAAGATAGCAATGAAGGTGCATTAGCATTTAATTTCATGTATTGCTTCTGGGCATCACCTGAATACTAATTAGTAACTAACCCTTTGGAAAGGATGTGATATTGCACATCTTGAGCGAATCTTTCCTCACTGCCTTCTGGAAACGTCAATAATACAATTTCAATGCAAGGGTATGTAATGTGCTTTTTAAAGTGGAGTGGATATCAGAAGTGCTGTTAATGGATAGGTGGACTGTTTTGGTTTTGTGTGTGTATGTTTGCTTCAGACAACATGAAAATAAAATTAAAAACAGAATGTTTTCAGTTTTTTAATTATCATGGGGAGGAGACAAACTTTAGCAAAAGCAGGCTGGAAAAGTCTTCCATTCCTAATTCTTTATGTAAAGCTCCAAATAATGTAATGTAAAAAAACAAAAACTGTTGGGTTGTTTTTTTAAAAAAAACTAAGCACCAAATCCTGATAGTTAAGCAAGCAAGCCTTAATAAAATCAGTGGCTTGCTCCATTTCACTAAGCAAAAATGAAAATACAGTGGTATCTCGGGTTAAGTACACAATTGGTTCCGGAAGTCTGTACTTAACCTGAAGCATACTTAACCTGAAGCGAACTTTCCCATTGAAAGTAATGGAAAGTGGATTAATCCGTTCCAGATGAGTCTGCGGAGTACTAAACCTGAAGCATACTTAACCCGAAGTATGAGTGTAATTGGTTCTGGAAGTCCGTACTTAACCTGAAGCGTACTTAACCTGAAGCAAACTTTCCCATTGAAAGTCCGCGGAGTACTTAAACTGAAAGTACTTAAACCAAAACGTACTTAAACTGAGGTATGAATGTATTTAAACCAGGATATTCCCGGAAGTATGAGAACTTGTGTTCAGTAGCAGTATATTGTTCCTTCCTCTCCTTGTGGGGCACCAATCAGAACAGTTAATGTGCAACTGTCCTTTCCAAAAAGTTGCAGGTGGTAGAAATATGGTGGCACATGAGGTAATTGTGTGACTGACCCCAGAGAACCCAGTTCTACATGGAGCACATATACTGTGAGGACACTCACACAAACATGAACAGGATGAACATATGGAAAGCCCTTCATATTTAACTTGAGAAACTTAACTCAGTTCTCTCTGAACTATCGGAGAGAAGAAACTCATATTTTATTGTAATGTTTAAAGCTGTGAAGCTGTTTTGTTAGTTCTACATATTTCCCATCACATAAGGTGAAACAAAAGCTTTCCTTGCTTATTTCCAAATACAATTCTCCCAATATTTTAATGTTTTTATATAACAGTGTCTGTAAGTTTATTAGACTTTTGAGAAGATTTTCCTGGGTTAAAAAGTAGTCTTATACGCAGGAATATACTGTAGGTGAGCAGATCACGTGAAAGTTAAGTTTTCTAAAACGTTAGCCTTGCTTCTTTCTTTCTTTTGAAGTAACAGAGTACCTTTTAAATTGTTGGCAGACAAAGCTGCCATGCCAATGTCATAATTCTAAACCAGAATATAAGTAACCTAGTTTTACAGAATGAGATATTTCACAAACTGAAATTTTCAAATGAGGATCATACAACAAAACCCCCCAAAGGGAGGAAAGCATGAAATACATGTTTGTGAAAGGTTTCGTTGGTTTATTGGCTGCATCTGTGAATACATCTTTATTGCTTCTTAAGACAGGAATCACTTATAAAAGTAATCTGTAATTCTCATTTGCTTCTGTTGATGGAGTGGATAAACTAAAACTGAATCCTGATAAGGCAGAGGCACTGCTGGGGGTGGGGTCCCACATCCTGCGTCAAACAGCTGCTGGGTAGCAGTGGACTGTCACATGATATTTCTGACAAATAAGGTATGCATCAAAGCTTGACCACTTAGGCCAAAGAGTGAAAGAAGAACATAGGCCAGGTTGCCACCCTGCAAATTTTTAGCAGGGTCACCCTATTCGCTCAGCCCAAATTGCAAGTGAGCAACTGCTTAGATGGAATGAACTCTTCAAACTATGGGAATCTCCCTCCTGAGAGCTGCATAAGCTTCTCTAATACTCTTTAATCCACCTTGATATTGAAACACTAGACATTCTGGCACCCTCCTTCTGATTGCCAAATAAGACAAATAGTTGTTTTAAAGGGCTGAGTGCTTCTGTTCTCTTCGGATAAATCTCATCAAGCTATGTAGCACATTACCCAAGTAGAGTTTGTTGCTACATTTGGACTGATTGAAACGGAAGGAACTTCTTGATGCGAGTGAAAGTCTATCCTTAGCTTGAGGGTGAGGGAGAAATGGTATCATTCCACAGCACAAAACAAGATAGCCAATTTATGTCTAGCAGAAGTAGTATTTTATAATTTACAGGGAATCCATGGATGTGTGCCCAGTATTGTAGTCAAAGGGTGGAACTACATTGTAGGATATTCTGTTTGGATTTTTACAAAGTTGGGCATTAAATTGTGGGTTTATTTCATTATTATTAAGCACTTGCCTGGGCCAGCCAGCTGTCCCCTCCCTGCAGACATGCCAACTCTAGGGAGCTAAGGAGTCTGGCCCCCTTGGTATTTGAAGGTGGCCCAACCCCTCCATTTTGAGGGGACCTGGTGCGCTATGACATCACACACAACCCACATTGCACATCACAGTTCCAGTGCCTGGCTCTGACAAAGCACTTGGCCTCCTCCAGAGGATGTGATGCACATTGTGTGTTGTGTGATGGGCCCCCTCAATCTTGGAGGCAACCTGGCGTCTCTGCCTCCCTGCTAGGTTTTAGCATCCAAGAGGGTCAAAGGTCCAGAGCACAGATGCCCTGACCAATCCAAGCATCATGTCCACATCCTCAAGCCTTACTAACTGAAACTCATCCAACACAACAGGATTAGACAGTGCTCTGGACACCCCTTGAGATTTATCTACTATAACAGCGGAGTCAAGATCCCGGTGGGTGCAAGCGATTTTATCCTCAAAATGCTTTGAAACAAGTAACAGTGACCTGCCACCTCCTTTGGGACACACCACAAGAGGCCCTGCACTGCCCAGAAAAAATTCTGCTGGACCACACAATGAGGATGCAATAGAGGCAGCCTCTTTGGAGGGGGGAAAGGTGCCAAGAGCCTAAATCTCAACAGAAAGTGATCTGACCATAACAAGGGACTGATGTCAATATCCCCCACTTTCAGATCACCCTCTTCCTGCCCAGTCAAAGAAACAAGGTCCAGAGTGTGGCCTGCCACAAGTGTTGGGCCAGTGACATGTAGAGAAAACCTGTGGTTGTCATGGCAGCCATGAAGTCCTGAGCTATCCCAGAGCCAGCTGCTTCAGCATGGATGTTGAATTACCCCCATACCAGCAGTTCGGGAGTCCTCAATGTCAGCTCTGAGACCAGCTCTGTCAGGGAGATAGCTGGGTAGCAAGGCAGGCAGTAAGGCAGTAGAGTCCTTAATCTGTCCCATTTGTCCAGTGTCAATAACATACACTCTATATTCCGCCCTCCCTCAACTGGAGGGAAAGCCTGGGGAGAGGGAGAGGGAGAGGGAAAGAAGTGGAATACTACAGCAACTTCCCCTCCCTGACCCTCAAGTCTTCCCTGATGCTGCACTGAGTACCCAGGTGGGCACAGCTGGGTTAGACCAGCACTACCCTGCTCATCCACCCCGGTCTCAGCGATGCAGACCAGGTTGGCCTTCTCATCCATAATCAGATCATGGATGACAGCAGTGCTTTTCTTCTAGGAAGAAAAAGGGTGCCGGTACTGTGTGCCCTTGAATGTCCCCTGAAAAAAGGGGGCAGTGGATGACAGAAGTCTTACTAAGAGTCGACCTTTCATTCTGCAGCAGCAGTCCGAGACCCAACGGCTGGCCAATAGGACAACTGCAGTTTCCCAGGTTGGAGCGGTGGCTGGCACATGTTATGGAGTTCATGTTAATAAGCCACAGTGCTGACCTTCAGTACTAGGCCTTAATTCTGAGCCATGGATGTGAGCCAACACTTGTAAATAATTGATTGTTTCCAACCTAATAGCAACTTGACACACTTGCATTATTCAGTTATCACTGGCTGGAAACAAATCTGTGGTTGTGTGAACTGTTCCTGGGAGTCAAGTTGGGAGATGCTAGTTGCTTGAAACTCAGGGAAGGATGGGGAAGAGGTAGAATTTGGCAAACCACCTTTTATGAATAGGCTAACTATCATATTTAACATAGTACTGTCAATGAAAGGAAACATCTTGAGCACTAAAGCTTATCACTTGACTTTGGGTTTATGGCTGTAAGCCACCAGTGTAAGTCTTTGATTACCATTTGATATCAATAGCAATCTACAGTGTGTGCTACACTGGACCTGGACATCTAGGATTAAAGTATAACCCATCACCATATTCCCAACAAGAATCCTAATCCAGACTCTTCCATGCCAACTTTAACCTTCAACATGCAGCTGACAATATTCTAAAGCAGGCATCCCCAAACTTTGGCCCTCCAGATGTTTTGGACTACAATTCCCATCATCCCTGACCACTGGTCCTCTTAGCTAGGGATCATGGGAGTTGTAGGCCAAAACATATGGAGGGCCGCAGTTTGGGGATGCCTGTTCTAAAGTATAGTTATATACTGTAGTGGAGATGTTGTTTGTCCTTCAGAGATATTTCAGCTTCATCATAAATTCACATTTTGCTGATTACATTCCAGCATTGCAGTAAAAGTCTTTGTACTTTCCAGTCTTTTGCATGATCAATATTTTATTCTATTCATTCAGATATTGTAGATAGACATGCATTATTCACACACTGGATCATCTTGTTTTTTGATGGAGATTACCATATATGCTTCCCTCACTTGCATGAGTCACTTATTTGCCCATAAGGCTTATTATGCCATTTTTTAAAATAAAAAAACTCTTCATTTTTACTTGTCATGCCCACCCTGTTTCTTTCTCAATATTACTTTAACCCCTCCTGAATTATAATTAACAATTCAGGTTGTGAAATTAAGCAGAAAAAAAGAGCCAAGCACATCAATTCTCCATGGATTAGATTTTGTGATAAAGGCACATAAAATGTTTGTTTCTCAGTTAACAAAGGTTTGGTTCACATGCATTAAAGGAAAAAGTCTCAGGCTTGCATACCCTCCCCCCTGACATTTTTTTTGATGAGAACTAAGACCTGTGTGTGCAAATGCTTATGCAAAATGAGTACGCACTCCTTTCACGCCCTTTTTTCACAATAAAAATGTTGTCTAATTCAGTGAAATCACACGCAAATCACAGGTGTCCAACATGACTAGCCTTAAGTGTCTGGTACTAATCATTATAAAACAACTATTTCCTATCACAATTTGAGTTTGTACCTTAGGGCTGCTTTAGTGCTTTCTTGTGTAATTAACTTAAAACAACACTACATGCACGCAAATTGGCTTCATCGCCAAAGAATGATCACTTCATTCATTTTTCTATTCTAGCTTGGGTTTATTCTTCAGCAGCTTATTTTTGTGTGAGAGGCAGAAGCACAGATGAGAAGTCAATATTGGTTTAACAGTCAATCTTTCTTCGCAGGGAACTCTGGGAATTGTAGCTCTGGGAGTGGAGTAAGAGCCCTGGAGTCTGAGGAACTCTGAACCATGACTGTTTAAAGTGGTATCATAGTGCTTTAAATGCATGGCATGAATGTGGCCAGAGCCTTTGTTAGCTTTTACACAGCAACTCACAGAACAGCGCCACTGCTAGAAGTTCTTCCACAATGCATTTAAAATTGTGTATTTATTAGGTGATGCAAAACATTTTACACTATTCGATAACCAGCAAATTGAAGGTGTAGTACTGAACCTGAAAACAAAGTACCCGTATATTCCGGCGTATAAGATGGCTGGGCGTATAAGACGACCCCCAACTTTTCCAGTTAAAATATAGAGTTTGGGATATATTTTCCATATAAGAAATATGACCCGGTGTATAAGACGACCCCGGAATTTTGAGAAGATTATCCTGAGTTAAAAAGTAGACTCATACGCAGGAATATACAGTAAATCTCTGGCGTTAATACACTGTATAACCATGTAACAAAACTCTTGAGTGGAATAGAGTAATCATGTTAAAATAAGAGTCCGGATTAGAAATTATTGAAGATCCCTTCAGATGCCTGGAACAAAAGGAGGTGAAAGCAGAGCATTTTGAAGAAAATAATTTGCCAGTGTTCAAATATGCAAATATATACGTGCCTCTTTGGGGCTGAAAGGAACCAAGCCCATCACAGAGCAACCCGGGTGTGTGGAAATTGTAATCCTATGGTCGAATTATTCTTAACCAGGCCAGCCACAGCTTCATGAGTTTCTAGAAATGATTTGACACTAAAGTTGCTCGTTTCAATCCAGGAATTTCACATGCAATTTTCAAAGGTACTGTGGCTGCAACGTTAAACTCACTTACCTGGAAGTAAGCACCAACGGGGCTTATTTTTGAGTAGGCATGTAGTGAACAGTACTGTGAAGCTGCAGGAAATAATAGAGCTGTAGCTTTTCTTGCCTCATTCCTCCACAAGTCCTTGGCTTCTGTAGCAAGCAGGATACCAAGTGCACCTTACAGCAGGTGGGGAACAGGGCATAGCTGCCAAGTTATCCCTTTTTTTAAGGGATTTTCCCTTATGCTGAATAGGCTTCCTCGCGAGAAAAGGGAAAACTTGGCAGCTATGGAACAGGGTATTATACCTTAGCAATATACTACCCTGTGCAAGATGCCCTCCCCCCAGCCCTCAACTCTGGCAGGGTCCTAGAGTCCTCCAACCTTCTTCTGAAACCCTGGTAAGCACCATAGCTGCCAAGTTATCCCTTTTTTACAGGGATTTTCCCTTATGCTGAATAGGCTTCCTTGCGAGAAAAGGGAAAACTTGGCAGCTATGGTAAGCACTTGTCTGGCTTTGGGAAGGAACAGGAGGACTCTAGGACCCTCTCAGAGCCCTCATGCCTCCTTCCCAAAGCTGGACAAGTGCCAACAACAACAACAACCAGGCTTTGAGAAAGTACCCTCCTCAGCTGTGAGCCTGGTGCAACTGCACTGCTCGCCCTGCACTAAATCCACCTCTTTGGGGAAGGAAAGCAGCTGAGAGGAGCAAGGATGGAAAGGAACAACTCCCATTATTCCTGACCACTGACCTTGCTATCTGGGACTGATGGGAACTGAAGTAGAACAGCACCTGTAGGACCACAGGTCCCTCATCCCTGTTACAGACGTACAGAAAGCTTCTTTGGGTTGCAACATGGCAACCCTAGGTAACACTATGTGATACAGTTAAATCCTGCCCACCTGAAGTAAATGGGATTATTCATGTGATTAAAGTAAACTGGATTTCGTCCTTCGCATGCCACGGCACCTGCAAATAAGAAGGTAATTTCAGCATGTCGATCCTTTCATGAGTTTCATTCAGACAGTGTTTCTAACAGGGGTCAGCAAACTTTTTCAGCACCGTCCCTCAGACCTTGTGGGGGGCTGGACTATATTTTGGAAGAAGAAAATGAACGAATTCCTATGCCCCACAAATAACCCAGAGATGCATTTTAAATAAAAGGACACATTCTACTCATGTAAAAACACGCTGATTCCCAGACTGCCCACGGGCTGGATTTAGAAAGCTATTGGGCCTTAGTTTGCCAACCCATGGTTTCTAACTTTATGGTACATCGATTTTTGTTGTTTTCTGTGAGAGGAAAGACAAAATTGTGATAAAGTGGGCTCATTTTCAAAATCCTAATCCCCTTTAAACTGGGCACCTTTTAAACAGTTAACAATGTGAGCTTTTCCAAGGATTTAATGCCATAATACTCGATTACCATTTAACTTCTCTGATATACTAATGTAAAATTTCACATGGGGTTCATAAAGTTGTGTGTGTGTGTGTGTGTGTGTGTGTGTGTGTGTGTGTGTGTTTTTAAAGAATCGTGTATGCCTTCTGATACTTAGTCCAGTTCTATTCCCCCCAGTAGTGTGATATCTATAATGGCCTACAAAAACATCCATCTGTAAACACGTGGGGTTTTATTTGATGGCATTGCTCAGCTAATGGAAATGCTTCTGACAATGAAACGGGGAGAAAAACAATCTTCAGCAATTCCCTTCACTTGTGCAGCCCCCCCCCCTGTGCTCCCTAAATCTGCTTCAGAGGATCTCTCAACCCTCTGGAACAGATTTAGGAGGGTACTGCCAGGGAGGATAGTGCTGGAAACTTATTCCCTCCCCATTCTGGAGATGAAACCCAATGTGCTCACAGGTGCTTTTGTAGACTTTGCTCTTATTGGCAGAGGGGTGTGTGACTTTTCCTGATACCGTCTGCAGTACTTCAGGGCCACATCTCACACTATTCTGGAAGGTTCAGGGACTCTGGTGCGGGACGTGATGCTGGGGGCTGCAGGGAGAGGACGAATCAGCAGAAATCTCTTCCCATCAATATCACCATCAGTGGGATTCTTCCAATGGATAAAAAGCCTTCCATAGGCAGAAGAGTTTTTCATATGTGGAAGGTGAAATCTGGGTCCAACCTTCTGAGTTGGATCTAGAGAGATGTGAGTGGAAGAAAATCTGGCAATGGTCCTGCTCAGCGAGGTGTGTTAGCTATTTCAATATTATTGGTCTGAATTCTGCTTTTTATATTATTACTGCATTGCATTTTATATTACTGCATGTTGTTGGGTGTATTTATTTATTTTGCTTTGTGAGAATATTCTTCTGAAAAGAAGGATAAAAATTTAGTGAATAAACTATTGTAAAGAGAGCTAACTGAAGATCTGTTGCGATGTTACACTTTGCACAAACAGAAACACATATCTGAATGTTGCGGAGTTTCGGATACTTCCGGGTTTCGCCAGGTGTGCACGCGATCTGCACACTTTGTACATGTGAGAAGCACTCTATCGCACTTTGCGCACGCACAGTAGCAGCACTCTACTTATGGACTTTTCAAGGTGCAAACGGCACCCCGAAATGGAACGTGTTCGTAAGTAGAGGTACCACTGTATATTGTTTGCTTTTATATGATGCCGCTGTGGGTTAAACCGCAGAGTCTAGGGCTTGCCGATCAGAAGGTCAGTGGTCCCCGTGACAGGGTGAGCTCCCGTTGCTCGGTCCCAGCTCCTGCCAACCTAGCAGTTCGAAAGCACATCACAGTGCAAGTAGGTAAATAGGTACCGCTCTGGTGGGAAGGTAAACGACGTTTCCGTGTGCTGCTCTGGTTCATCAGAAGCGGCTTTGTCATGCTGGCCACATGACCTGGAAGCTGTATGCCGGCTTCCTCAGCCAATAACGCGAGATGAGCGCCGCAACCCCAGAGTCGGTCACGACTGGACCTAATGGTCAGGGGTCCCCTTACCTTTACTATACCTAAAATAAATATACTTTTATTGTGTTTTAATGTTATTGCTTGAGCTGGGATTGTGCAAACAACGAAGAGTTCAATAAATAATTGAAATGAATAAATAAGGTCTACCCCACCTTTCTTCCATATAACTCAAGTTGGTATCTCCCATCTAGGCGCTGACTAAGGTTCATCAAGGTTTGCTATTTGCCTTCCAACCATGCCCTGGGACCATTTGCACAGCAGCCATGGTTGGCAGACTAATTATCTGTGAAATTAGATGACTAAGAACACTGTTTGAATGCACCTGTCTGTGCAACATATTAAAAGGACATTATTACACATAGTTTCAATTGTGTAATCATCCCTTTCTGGAGGTTTTCCAGAGCCTGAGCATTTTTCAAATGGCATGATAGGATTGTATTTTAGTCTCTAGTGGCTTTTAGCAGTGCCCTTGAAGGCTTGGGTTTAGCATATTGTTAAGTTTACTGAAATTTCTGTTTTATACAAGATACTTTCTTGTTTTATGCATTTCAAACCCTTGCAACAGGAGACTAGCTACCTAACTGAAATTTTCCATTGAGGCCAAACATCTAGCTCACCTATGTATGTCAGTTTGATATACTGTATTTGTTTCAATCTACAGATGAGACCCAATCACTCCTCTCTATTTGGAAAGTCTTTTCTGCCTTTTCATTCTTATTGTGTAGTTGATTATACCCTTTTTCTTGTTCTTTCCCCCATCTACTTTGCCTTCAATCACACTTTATTTATATCCCATCTTTCTTGCCTCATGGAACCCAACATATTGCATGTGTGGTTCACAGGTGACCACCCATCTAGACACTGATTAGACTCAGACCTGCCTAACTTCAGAAAGGTGTTGGCATTAAGATACCCTCAGATCATACCCTGGGACCACATCTAATTTTAAGCAAAATGTATGTGTGGGGAGGTTTACTCTACAATTGGACTCTTACATCATGCAGAATTCCAAATCAAGAATATTTTGAATAATGATATAGCTAATTATTATAATAGTTAAAGGGGCTATCTCATTGAGGTTGAATCCTGACAAGACAGAATTACTGCTTTGCGGGGACAGGGCATGGGAGGGTGGGTGGGGCTCCCTGGTCCTGAATGGGGTCACTGTGCCCCTGAAGGACCAGGTGCACAGCCTGGGAGTCATTTTGGACTCACAGCTGTCCATGGAGGCGCAGGTCAATTCTGTGGCCAGGGCAGCTATCTACCAGCTCCATCTGGTATGCAGGCTGAGACCCTAGCTGCCCGCAGACTGTCTCGCCAGAGTGGTGCATGCTCTAGTTATCTCTCACTTGGACTACTGCAATGCACTCTATGTGGGGCTACCTTTGAAGGTGACCCGGAAACTGTAATTAATCCAGAATGCGGCAGCTTGACTGGTGACCAGGAGTGGCCACCGCGACCACATAACACTGGCCCTGAGAGATCTGCATTGGCTCCCAGTACGTTTCTGAGCACAATTCAAAGTGTTGGTACTGACCTTTAAAGCCCTAAATGGCCTCGGTCCTGTATACCTGAAGTAGCGTCTCCACCCCCATCATTCAGCCCGGACACTGAGATCTAGCGAGAAGTGAGGTTACAGGGAACCAAACAGAGGGCCTTCTCGGTAGTGGCGCCCGCCCTGTGGAACGCCCTCCCATCAGATGTCAAGGAAATAAGCAGCTATCCTATTTTTAAAAGACATCTGAAAGAAGCTGTGTTTAGGGAAATTTTTAATATTGAATGCTGTATTGTTTTCAACACTTGATTGGGAGCCGCCCAGAATGGCTGGGGAAACATAGCCAGATGGGTGGGGTATAAATAATACATTATTATTATTATTATTATTATTATTATTATTATTATTATTTTATATAGTTGTTATCTGACATTACTTAATTGTGAGGTGACATCTTTTGTTCATAGAGAATGTAGTTCAAGCTTATGGCCAATGCAAACATTAGGCCCCATTCCCTAAATATTATTTCTGGCCTGTGGATTGTGGTGAAAATTTGGGACAAGTCCATATATGACAAAAGTAATGTCATCCCCATATGACACACATATGGGGAAGCAGTTAAGTACAGAAATTTCACAAGCACATACTAAAATAGTTGATCCTAACCAGAGACCTGTCCACACTTCCCTTTCTTTGCGTGACTTGCCAAAATGTGACTCATGTTTCCAATTATCTGCAGACAAAGACTGTGATATAAAAAGGATGGACACCTGAAAGTAAACCCCACTGAAAATATCATTAGGGTTGGGCTGAAAGTAATGTGTGAAACGGGATTTATGCCCTTTGCAAGTTACATTTATTTAAAAGTTGATACTGCTTTGCTTTAAACAATTGTCCTTAAAAGGATCCTCTGCAGAGTTTAGTGGTGAAATGTTATCTGGATATTCTCTGGATGTATTACTATTTGGCAACTGTTCTTCATCACCATGATCTTATAGTACAATTCACTGTTTGACAGGTGACATGCAGAAAGTGATGGGGGGTAGGGAGGGGAAGGAATCTGATTTGCAGAAGTGAGAGAGATATTTGGTGGCTAACCTACAGCAGTAATAAGTATTTAACATGATCTACCAAATGACATGCAGAAGTAGCCAGTATCTGAGAGGTGGTCCATGGCAGCCATAAACATTTGACAGTATCTGACATGGGATATGCAGCAGCAGTCAATATTTGACAATATGTCACAGGGATTTTGCAAAACAATTTACTGCAGTATTGCATTCCCTCATTTATTAAATGGTGTAAAATTTGATCCATTAAATTCAAAGTCAAAGTTTAAAATCCAAATTTCAAAATGTAAACTTTGTCAGATTTGTTTTAAAATAGAAAGTTCTGCTTTCTTAATTTAAGTGAATCTGAAGTTGTTGTTTAGTCGTTTAGTCGTGTCCAACTCTTCGTGACCCCATGGACCATAGCACGCCAGGCACTCCTGTCTTCCACTGCCTCCCGCAGTTTGGTCAAACTCATGTTCATAGCTTCGAGAACACTGTCCAACCATCTCGTCCTCTGTCTTCCCCTTCTCCTAGTGCCCTCAATCTTTCCCAACATCAGGGTCTTTTCCAGGGAGTCTTCTCTTCTCATGAGGTGGCCAAAGTATTGGAGCCTCAGCTTCAGGATCTGTCCTTCCAGTGAGTACTCAGGGCTGATTTCCTTCAGAATGGATAGGTTTGACCTTCTTGCAGTCCATGGGACTCTCAAGATGTATGACAGGTATAACTCAGTTAGAGAAATAGGTAAACAAATTCCACAACGGTTTTTGAAAAAAGTAAAATAAGATGCTGCCCATTTAATTCTTCTCACTTCTTGGATTAGTGGGAAATGATGTCTTATGTCACACAGTGGAAATGGGCAAAATAATAGAGAGGTAAAGGTAAAGGGACCCCTGACCATTAGATCCAGTCGTGACCGACTCTGGGGTTGCGGCGCTCATCTCGTTATTGGCCGAGGGAGCCAGCGTACAGCTTCCAGGTCACATGGCCAGCATGACAAAGCTGCTTCTGGCGAACCAGAGCAGTGCACGGAAACGCCGTTTACTTTCCCGCTGTAGCGGTACCTATTTATCTACTTGCACTTTGACATGCTTTCAAACTGCTAGGTTGGCAGGAGCTGGGACCAAGCAACGGGAGCTCACGCCGTCGCAGGAATTCGAACCGCCGACCTTCTGATCGGCAAGCCCTAGGCTCTGTGGTTTAACCCACAGCACCACCTGCGGAGAGAACATACACCTATTCTCCTTTTCTTTTTTGTGTCTGTGAGAGCTGGCTATATGCTTTGTATTTCAAGTATTTTTTTAATCTTTCAAATAAATAAGTTCTTGAAAATGGTAAATAATTTGGATGGTAATGTGGCCAAAAAAAAATGGGTAGGGCAGACAAATATGTTCACTGCAATCATCAGTGGAGACAAAGAAAAGGGCAGTCCTGCATTATAATCCTATATGTGTGGAAGGCAAGGAATTTGTTGCCATTACAGTGGAACCTCGGTTTATGAACACCTCGGTTTATGAATTTTCGGTTTATGAACACCGCAGACCCATCCGGAACGGATTAATTCACTTTCCATTACTTTTAATGGGAAAGTTCGCTTCAGTTTATGAACGCTTCAGTTTATGAACAGACTTCCGGAACCAATTACACCCATGTTTCAGTTTATGAACGCTTCAGTTTAAGTACTTCACGGACCCGTCTGGAACGGATTAATCCACTTTCCATTACTTTCAATGGAAAAGTTCGCTTCAGTTTATGAACGGTTACTCCGCGGACCGTCTGGAACGGATTAATCCACGTTCCATTACTTTCAATGGGAAAGTTCGCTTCAGTTTATGAACGCTTCAGTTTATGAACAGACTTCCGGAACCAATTGTGTTCATAAACCGAGGTACCACTGTACTGTTTATGAAACACAGATCAACATTACAGTGCAATCGTATACAAGTCTACTTATATGTAAGTCCCATTTAGTTTAATGGGGCATACTCCCAAGTGGTGTATTGGATTGCAGCTTTAGCTTATGCCTCTTGAAACAGGTGAATTGTGAGACACTACTAATTGCCATTCTGCATAGCCACAATGTGAGAAGTAGGCAAATTTCAGTAAAGCAAATTATGCCTTTAGGAACTGACTGCTTTGTAGTTTAGCCCAAAATACCTCTTCCTATTTATTGATGAACAAGCTCCAGAGACATCCATGGCAAGCCTAAATACTAGTGTTGCCTTTTCTTTTGTCTTGCTAGCTTGTGTAGCACATTGGTGATCATCACACACTTACAGCTTGATCAGCAGAGATGGCTTATGGGGAAAGCCATGCTCACTTTCCTAATGGTTAGGGGCCCAAGAAGAGCGAGGACAGTCTATATTTTGGTTCAAGTTCAAGAACAAGATTCTAGAATACACAACACACACACACACACACATACCCCTCCTTAATTTGCTTACATTAAAAAGAAGAAAGGAAACAGCCCGGAATGAAGAGGTTCAGTGATATATGGCATATAATGTATGGGATTGATGGTAAACATGATAAATCTGTGTCTGTAATTTTCTACTCCATCAAGGTAATGATTCTGAAGCTGCTGAGCCTGATGGGGCTGTAGTATAAACTTGTAGAACAAGTTGAGTTTCAGTGTTGGGATAGAAGAATATTAAAACTACAGGTTAAACAGGGTGTTGCAAGATTTAATTAATATTTGTCATTCATTCCAAGTTCCTCAGCAGAAATGGTAGCACCCAATTTGCTCCAATATACCCTGTTATTTCCAGAACTGCATAATCCTGCATAAAGGTAAACATTAACTATTCAGGTGCAGTTGGGATTGGGGAAGGAGACATAGTTTCCAGTACATGATAAACTTACTGGGTTGCAAGTTTTCTTCAAAATCTATTGCCTACTGTTTAGCACCCATTGTTTGGAGCATGATCTTGGATTAAAAAGTACACTATTATACCATGCCAGTGCTTGTGAAATAGAAAGCTATGAATACTTCAGGAAGATGGAAGTTTTACTGAGTCCTATTACTGTACTAGCTCATTCCAACACCATGAAATGCTGAGGAAGAAAAGCCTATGGATTGTTTTCTGGTGGCCTACATAACAGTTTGGGAACCCCTGATCTAGGACACCCTTTCCCAATCTAGTACCTTACAAATATTAGACAACTCTCATCATCCCTAACCTTTGGTGATGAAAGTTGCAGTCCAACAACATCTGGAAGGCTGATCTAGCACATATGATAGTGAACAACTGAAGTTCCCATAGCCACTCAGATAAACCACTCTTTAAGAATCAGTAGTGATGGTTTTTTTTAAAATTGTTTATTTAAAATGAATGCATTTTCTTTTGAAATTTCTTTTCTTTTCAAATTTAACAAGGTATCAACTGCATTGATTTTAGCTATCCAATACACGCTTACCTGGGAAAAAGTGAACTCAGTGGGATGAACTTCTGCATAGACATGCATAGGATTGAACTGTACTGTACATCGTTTTTACCATATTTGCTTTACCTTCATATTTTAATGTTTCTCCTCATCATTATGTATAAAAACTGCAGATCCGCCTACTACATTAAGCCTTGGGAAAGAGTTACAACCACTCATGGAGAATTTGATACTATTCAGTCAATTTTTTTGGCTTTTCTTTTGCATGAGAATTTAACTGAATGTTTAAGTGATTGCACCTTTGGACGTTTCAAAGGACCCTATGCACAAGCAAATGATGCTGGCTAGGTGGAATAGCCACCCATGGTTTGAGAACTGCAACTGCAAAACTATTACCGGTAATTGTGACTATGGTAGTCTTCCTCATGAAGGCTGGGTTAAAACGGATAGGGAATCTAAGGCTTAGGACCCAATTACAGCCCTCCAGGCCTCTTACTCTGGCCTTGCGGCTCTCACAAGGCCATTTCCCCCTTGACACCCCAAGCCCCTAACTGGACATGCTCCACGCCCTCGCCTCAAGAGTTTTGTCTAGCTTGAATGTGTTACATCTGAACACCAACTCCCACCTGTGCCACCTGGAATGTGTTTTAAAATCTTCTGCGGTATAAATATTATCATGCCCTGGAATAGAGAATTCAGGTGCTGAATCCTACTAGCCATGTAGGCAAGATAAACAAGAGTTGAGGTATCGGCATACTTGGGGAAACCCTGAGATATGCAGAACCAAAAGAAAAACAAACCTAAAGGGACATGCTCCCTTGAATAGCCTAAATATGACTGAACATGCTCAGTGATTTTTCTGTTTGGATTGGCTTCTTTGTCAACCATTGATGTTCTTATGCTGCGGTCATTAGTATTTATTTTCTACCAGAAGGGATTTTATTGCAATTACAATAAAATTTCCTTACTGCCATATTAGTTTGTAGTGTATTTATGTGGTGCTTGTTTCAATGTTTTTGTAAGCTGCTTTGAATAATATGCCACAAGATAATGTGGGATATAAATTATTGAAATTATCAAGTAACAGTGGTTACTTAAGTAGATAATTTCCAGGAACGTTTCAATCATGCCATTCTGCATTTTCCATAGGCTCAATTCACCCTCACTTTTGGGTCATTAGCAGCAGCTTCTTCCTGCCTGTTGTGCAACATCAGTCACTGCTGCTAATATATAGCTCAGTGAGACGCAAACACACACAACAAATAAATTATGGGTTGAGCCATTCATACAAAAGACAGGGACTCCTGTCCCTCCTGCCGCCTTTCATTTGGTGGATTAATACACTGGTGCACCATTAGGTAAAGGTAAAGGCCCCCGTGACCATTGGGTCCAGTTGCAGACGTCTCTGGGGTTGCGGCGCTCATCTCGCTTTACTGGCCGAGGGAGCCGGCGTACAACTTCCGGGTCATGTGGCCAACATGACTAAGCCGCTTCTGGCAAACCAGAGCAGTGCACGGAAACG
Source organism: Zootoca vivipara (assembly GCF_963506605.1). Lineage (NCBI taxonomy): Eukaryota > Metazoa > Chordata > Lepidosauria > Squamata > Lacertidae > Zootoca > Zootoca vivipara. Next base: position 101,779,374 of record NC_083276.1, read on the forward strand.
CCATTTACCTTCCCGCCAGAGCGGTACCTATTTATCTACTTGCACTTTGACATGCTTTCGAACTGCTGGCTTGGCAAGAGCCGGGACTGAGCAACGGGGGCTCACCCTGTAGCGGGGATTCGAACCGCTGACCTTCTGATCGGCAAGCCCTAGGGCTCAGTGGTTTAACCCACAGCGCTACCTGCGTCCCATCGGTGCACCATTACAGCTACACTAAAATCCTAGTTTCCCCCATTATTTTTTTATGGGTAGTTCTCACTTGAGCTGTGCTCACGTCCAGCTTGCAGGTTTCCCAAAGGCATCTTGTTGGCCACTGTGAGAACAGGATGCTGGACTAGATGGGCCAATGGTCTGATCCAGCATGCTTGTCTTATGTTCTTAAAGAGCTCACATATCCAGGCAAGACAAATACACTTGCCCATTCAAATATAAGTAATGGGCCATGATGAGCACAAAATAAACACCCACGCCCACAACCTCATCACTTAAAAATAATAATCTGTATTTAATAATTAACATTCAGCTGGACATCCATGATTGATGTCCCATGCCATGAAATCCTATACATGTATGCTCAGATGCAGGCAGGACTGGGTTCAACTGAGTTTTTACTTCTAGGCAAATGGGTACATCATTGCAGCCTTAATAGGTCATTTGTTTTATCCATAATGAACAGCTCAACTGCCCATAATTTACCTGCATGGGAAAAGCGCACATACAAAGAAAGGAAAGAGGGGAAAGAGTCTTCTCAAACACCGCACCCGTCCCCTGAAAACTGCCTTTACACGTTTTTGCTAGGAAGTCCCACTGAAAAAAGGGTGTTGAAAGGACTGCCGCCTTAATGGACCCACGCAAAGGCTGTCATCCTATGTGCGCACGCTGCCTCAGAAGTAAGCACAGCTGCCGAACTCCGCGGGGCTTACTTCCGAGTCAACAGGGCACTAGGTTAGGGGCTGCACGACCCACTTAGGTATGCAGCCCTGAGTTCCCCAGTAAAATGAACTAAATGATTCTGGCGTTTCCTGTATAAGCCTGGGAAGCAGGCAACGTAGCCCCGCTTTCTTGCCGGGCTTCGAGCAGCGCCTCACCTTCCTCAGCGCCTGCCAGAAATGCCAAGACATGGAACACGGCGGCCGAACCCCGCCCAGCTGAGGGGTGGAGTCGAATCCAGGGGCGGGAGCAGAACCCGCCTACGTTCAGGCTGAACCTTTCCCGCCCCTTACTCTTTTTTGCTCAGTGGCTAGCTCGGACTGCCAATCAAATGGAGGCGAGCCCCCATCTCCCCCCACCCCGTATCTCTCTTCCTCCTCCACACCGCCACTATCACGGCGCACGCGCGCGCACACACACAAATACACACGCGCGCGCGCCCATAAAATAGCAGCTGTTGGGGCCGGCCGAGCTGGGTAGATGAGCGCGCGTGCGTGCGCGAGCAGGGTGTTGGTGGGAGGGAGGGAGTTAAAGAGAGAGAGAGAAAAAAAACCGAGGTGGAGAGGAAACAAAAACAATCGCCCGGGCGCCGCCATCTTGGGTCTTTTCTCGACACCACGCAAGTGAATGGGTAGCTATGAAATTACCACAGGGGCGCAGCAAGGTAGGGAGGGCCACTCAGCGCTGCCAGCCGGAT